>NC_059303.1:1833948-2041448 GCF_017591435.1 Portunus trituberculatus
AGAAACAGAAGGTTGCAAAGATATATATATAAAGAAAAATAGAAACGAGGAGGAAAGGAAGAGACACAATGAACTGGTGGCAGAAGCAAGAGAAAAAAAATAATGAAAGGTCAGAGGAGGAGAAGAAGGCATTTTTTTGGAGAATTATAGGAGACAGGATAAGGAAATGGTATATAAAAGAGAAAGAAGAGAAAAGAATGGAGCAAGTTTAACTAAAAATGATAAGAACAAGAGATTAAAATGATGTATACAAACATAGATGGGATTTTATCTAGTAAATTAGAATTAAGAGATTACATAAAGAAAGAAGAACCAGATATTGTATGCCTGGTGGAAACAAAGTTAAATGAGGCAATAAAATAGACATAGATAAAAGGTATAATATATGGAGGAGAGACAGAGTGGGTAAAGGAGGAGGAGGAGTCATGATGATGTTAAGGAAGGAGATAGTGGTAAATCAAGTGGAGTTTGGGAAGGAAAATCAGAAATACTGTATGTTAAGATGCATATTAACAAAAAGGAGTTAACAATCATTGGAACATATGTGCCACCAAAAATAAACTCATGGACTAACCAAGAATATAGAGACATGATAGATGACACAATAAGGAGTCTTACAAGAATCATTAAGGAAAGGAGAAAAGTGATATTGATAGGAGATTTCAACTGTAAGGAGGTAGACTGGGAAAATTATGAAAGTGGTATGGGGAAGATGCCTGGAGAGATAGATTCCTGAACCTAATGATAGATAATTTGATGGTCCAAAGAGTAAAGGAAAACACAAGATTCAGAGGAAACGATGAGCCGGCAAGATTAGACCTAGTTTTACAAGGGATATACCAATTAACGATGATATAAGATACAAGTGCCCATTGGGAAAGAGTGACCATGTAATATTAGAGATGGATATAGAAGAAGGAAAGGAAGATAGAGATGAATCATACAAAGGAGACCGATTAAATTACAGAAAGGCTGATATTGAGAATCTCAAGAACTATTTTAAAACGTAAACTGGGAGGAGATGAAAACTCATTAACGGTTCAAGAGAAATATAACTTATTTTGGAAATATACAAAACTGGGGTCAGGAATATGTTCAAATATAGACCTAAAGAAGAAGGAAAGAAAGATTGGTTTAATGCAAGATGTGCTAGGGCAAAGGAGAAACGAGATGGAGCATGGAAAAGGTGGAGAAGAAACAGAAATCCAGAAAATAAGGAAAACTTCAAAACAGCAAGAAATGAATATGCTAAGGTGAGAAAGGAAGAAGAAAAGAACTATGAAAAGGACATTGTCGAAAATGTAAAGAACAACCAAAATTGTTCTACAGATTCATAAATGGAAAAATAAGACAAAAAGAAACAATAGAAAGGTTAAAAGGAGAAAACGGAATGGTGGAAGACCCAAAAGTATGGCAGAACTGTTAAATAGTAAATTTCATGAGGTCTTTACTAAGGAATCCAAATTTGAAAGACCACAGGGTAATAGAGAGACTGTCTATATGAAAGAGATTAAAGTAACCAAGCTTGAAATAAAAAGTTGATGACGGAATTGGATGAGGAAAAGGCAATGGGACCGGATGAAGTCTCAGGCAGAATACTGAAAGAATGTAGGGAAGAACTAGCAAGTCCAATATACAACATCATAAAATGCTCAATAGAAAATGGAACAGTGCCAGTGGAGTGGAAAAGAGCTGAGGTGGTTCCCATATATAAGAGCGGAAGGAAGGAAGAACCTTTAAATTACAGACCGGTATCACTAACTAGTGTAATATGCAAGATGTGTGAAAAAGTAATAAAGAAGCAATGGATCGAGTTTCTTGAAGACAACAAAATATTATCAAATAGCCAATTTGGTTTTAGAAAAGGTCGGTCATGTGTGACAAATTTATTGAGTTTCTACTCTAGAATAGTTGATAAAGTACAAGAGAGAGAGGATGGGTTGACTGTATTTATTTAGATCTAAAAAAGGCTTTTGATAAAGTGCCACATGAAAGATTACTATGGAAGTTAGAGGAGAAGGGTGGCTTAAAAGGAAGCACATTGAGATGGATGAAGAATTACTTAAGGGGTAGAGAAATAAGGACGATAGTTAAAGATATGAAGTCCAAGTGGAGAACAGTAGACAGCGAGTGCCACAGGGGTCAGTATTGGCACCAATACTTTTTCTCGTATATATAAATGACATGCCAGAGGAGTGAACAGCTACATAAATCTGTTTGCGGAAGATGCGAAACTGTGCAGAGTCATTAAACAAAAGAGGATTGTGAAATACTACAGGAAGACTTAAACAAGATCTGGAAATGGAGCAAAAATGGGAGATGGAATTCAATGTGGACAAAAGCCATGTCATGGAAATGGGAAAAGTGAAAGACGACCAGTGGGAATCTATAAGATGGGAGATGGAGTAGAACTAGAAAAAGTAAAAAGGAAAAGGACTTGGGAGTGACAATGGAAGAAAATAATCAACCGGTTAGCCATATTGATAGAATTTTCAGAGACATATAATTTGCTAAGGAATATTGGAGTAGCATTTCACTATATGGACAAGGAAATGATGAAGAAATTGATAAGTACTAAAATAAGACCTAGATTGGAATATGCAGGAGTTGTGTGGACTCCCAAAAAAGAAACACATAAGAAAATTAGAGAGACTACAAAAATGGCTACAAGAATGGTTCCAGAATTTAAAGGGATGGCATATGAGGAGAGACTAAAGGCAATGGATCTACCAACCTTGGAGCAGAGAAGAGAGAGGGGATCTGATACAAGTTTATAAATTGATTAACGGAATGGATGAAGTGGATAATGAGAAACTGATCCTGAGAGAAGAATATGACTTTAGAAGCACAAGATCGCATAATAAGAAACTAAGGAAGGGACGATGTCTGAGAGATGTTAAAAATTTAGTTTCCAAAAAGATGTGTTGAGACTTGGAACAGTATGAGTGAGGAAGTGGTATCAGCAAAGAGTGTACATAGTTTTAAAGAAAAATTGGATAAGTGTAGATATGGAGACGGGACCACACGAGCATAAAGCAGCCCTGTAAAACTACAACTAGGTAAATACAACTAGGTAAATACACACACACACACACAAACAACTTCGAAAAAGATATTGTCGAAAAATGTAAGGAGCAACCAAAATTGTTCTATAGATTCATAAATGGAAAAATTAGGCAAAAAGAAACAATAGAAAGGTTAAAAGGAGAGAACGGGATGGTGGTGGACCCAAAAAGTATGGCAGAACTATTAAATAAAAAATTCCAGGAGGTCTTTACTAAAGAATCCAAATTTGAGAGGCCACAGGGTAATAGAGAGACAATCTATATAAAAGAGATTAAAGTAACCAAGCTTGAAATAAAAGAGTTAATGAAGGAACTGGATGAAGAGAAGGCAATGGGACCGGATGAAGTCTCAGGCAGAATACTGAAAGAATGTAGGAAAGAACTAGCAAGTCCTATATACAACATCATAAAATGCTCAATAGAAAATGGAACAGTGCCAGTAGAATGGAAAAGAGCTGAGGTGGTTCCCATATATAAGAGCGGAAGGAAAGAAGAACCTTTAAATTACAGACCGGTATCACTAACTAGTGTAATATGCAAGATGTGTGAAAGAATAATAAAGAAACAATGGATCGAGTTCTTGAAGACAACAAATTAATATCAAATAGCCAATTTGGTTTTAGAAAAGGACGGTCTTGTGTAACTAATTTATTGAGTTTCTATTCTAGAATAGTTGATAGAGTACAAGAGAGAGGGATGGGTTGACTGCATCTATTTGGATTTAAAAAGGCGTTTGAGAAAGTGCCACATAAGATTACTGTGGAAGTTAGAGGAGAAGGGTGGCTTAAAAGGAAGCACATTGAGATGGATAGAAAATTATTTGAGGGGGAGAGAAATAAGGACGGTAGTTAAAGATATGAAGTCCAAGTGGAGAGCAGTAGAAAGCGGAGTGCCACAGGGGTCAGTATTGGCACCAGTACTTTTCCTCATTTATATTAACGACATGCCAGAAGGAGTGAACAGCTACATAAATTTGTTTGCGGATGATACGAAACTATGCAGAGTTATAAAGCAAAAGGAGGATTGTGAAATACTGCAAGAAGACCTAAATAAGATCTGGGAATGGAGTAAGAAGTGGGAAATGGAATTCAATGTGAACAAAAGCCATGTCATGGAAATGGGAAAGAGTGAAAGACGACTTGTGGGAATCTATAAGATGGGAGATGGAGTAGAACTGGAGAAAGTCAAAAAGGAAAAGGACTTAGGAGTGACGATGGAAGAAAACAATCAACCAGTAAGCCATATTGATAGAATTTTTAGAGAAACATATAATTTGCTAAGGAATATTGGAGTAGCATTTCACTACATGGACAAAGAAATGATGAGGAAATTGATAAATACTATAATAAGACCCAGATTGGAATATGCAGGAGTAGTGTGGACCCCTCATTAAAAGGAACACATAAGAAAATTGGAGAGGCTACAAAAAATGGCTACAAGAATGGTCCCAGAACTTGAAGGGATGACATATGAGGAGAGACTAAAGGCTTTGGATCTATCAACCTTGGAACAAAGAAGGGAGAGAGGAGACCTGATACAAGTCTATAAATATATCAACGGAATGGACCAAGTGGATAATGAGAAACTGATCCTGAGGGAAGAATATGACACCCGAAGCACAAGATCGCATAGTAAAAAGCTGAGAAAGGGAAGATGTCTGAGAGATATAAAAAATTATAGTTTCCCGCAGAGATGTATTGAGACGTGGAACAGTTTAGATGAAGAAGTAGTGTCTGCAACGAGTGTGGACACTTTTAAAGTAAGATTGGATAAGTGTAGATATGGAGACGGGGCCACACGAGCATAAAGCCCAGGCCCTGTAAAACTACAACTAGGTAAATACACACACACACACACACGAGAGATGCGGTCGAGGAAAGACGCAGTACCGTCGCTCCCGAGAATGAGCTGATCTTCACTACCTTTGTTTGGATTTGCCTGGGCGATTAGTGTGGACTCGTATTTTTTTCATGAATACAGTGTTACAAAATCATGAGTGAGAAAGAGATTCCACCTAAATGCAGGTATGAGACACGGGAAAGAATGAAAGCTGATGATGACTATGTTGGTGAGGGTGAAAGAGCATTCGAAGGCTTTGTTACGGCACATACTTCACTATTTGATACAGTGTTGCCTATCGAATGTAAATTAGATAAATTAATAAAGGAGAGCATGGGAATGAAAGAGAATGAAGAACAGGATAAAGAGCTCCAGAAATTTAAAGAAAGGATAAAAAGAGTGGAAGAAAACGAAACTAGGTTAAGAACCGAAAATGAAGGATTAAAAGTCCAAATAGCGAACTACAAGAAATTGATGGAAGAAGGACTCGGTAAAGCCGAGAAAGAAAAAGAGAAACTGAAAGATCTAGTTAACAAAGAAGAAGAAAGAGTACAAGACGTGATTAGAAAAGAAGTATAGGCATGGAGAATCCAAGATAAGAAAGACAAGGAATCATTTCAGAAAGTATTTCAAGAACAGTTAAAAGAAAGAGATGAAAATATAACAAACAAAATGATAGGAGTCCTGAAGAAAAAAGAAAATTTAGTAAGAGAAATTGCGGAAAAAAAAGAGTGTAATTATTTTGGGACTGAAAGAAAAAAATATTAAATATAGACCAAGGAGGGAAAAGGATGAAATAAAATCAGTAAAAGACCAACTAAAACATCTAAATGACGAGGATAAACAGAACTTAGAAGAGGAAGTAGAAGAAATCCATAGAATGGAACCATATCAAGAAGGAACAGTGAGACCAATTAAGATATTACTAAAATCACAAGCAGCAACAGAAGAAGTACTATATAGAAAAACAAAACTTAGAGAAACAGAAGGTTGCAAAGATATATATATATATATATATATATATATATATATATATATATATATATATATATATAAAGAAAATTAGAAACAAAGAGGAAAGGAAGAGACGGAACGAACTGGTGGCAGAAGCAAGAGAAAAAAATAATGAAAGATCAGAGGAGGAGAAGAAGGCATTTTTTGGAGAATTATAGGAGACAGGATAAGGAAATGGTATATAAAAGAGAAGGAAGAGAAAAAATGGAACAAGTTTAACTAAAATGATAAGAACAAGAGATAAAAATGATGTATACAAACATAGATGGGATTTTATCTGGTAAATTAGAATTAAGAGATTACATAAAGAAAGAAGAACCAGATATTGTATGCCTGGTGGAAACAAAGTTAAATGAGGCAATAAAAGTAGACATAGATAAAAGGTATAATATATGGAGGAGAGATAGAGTCGGTAAAGGAGGTGGAGGAATCATGATGGTGTTAAGGAAAGAGATGGTGGTAAATCAAGTGGAGTGTGGGGAAAGAAAATCAGAAATACTGTACATTAAGATACATATTAGTAAAAAGGAGTTAACAATCATTGGAACATATGTGCCACCAAAAACAAATTCATAGACTAATCAAAACTATAAAGACATGATAAATGACACAATAAGGAGTCTTACAAGAATCATTAAAGAAAGGAGAAAAGTGATATTAGTACGAGATTTCAACTGTAAGGAGGTGGACTGGGAAAATTATGAAAGTGGTATGGGGGAAGAAGCCTGGGTGATAGATTCCTGAACCTAATGATAGATCATTTGGTGGTCCAAAGTGTAAAGGAAAACACAAGATTCAGAGAAAACGATGAGCCGGCGAGATTGGACCTAGTTTTTACAAGGGATATACAAATTAAAGATGACATAAGATATAAGTGCCCATTGGGAAAGAGTGACCATATAATATTATAAATGGATATAGAAGAAGGAAAGGAAGATAGAGATGAATCATACAAAGGAGACCGATTAAATTACAGAAAGGCTGATATTGAGAATCTCAAGAACTATTTTAAAATGTAAACTGGGAGGAGATGGAAAACTCAGAAACGGTTCAAGAGAAATATAACTTATTTTTGGAAATATACAAAACAGGAGTCAGGAATATGTCCCAAATATAGACCTAAAGAAGAAGGAAAGAAAGATTGGTTTAATGCAAGATGTGCTAGGGCAAAGGAGAAATGAGATGGAGCATGGAAAAGGTGGAGAAGAAACAGAAATCCAGAAAATAAGGAAAACTTCAAAACAGTAAGAAATGAATATGCTAAGGTGAGAAAGGAAGAAGAAAGGAACTATGAAAAGGACATTGTCGAAAAATGTAAGGAACAACCAAAATTGTTCTACAGATTCATAAATGGAAAAATAAGACTAAAAGACACAATAGAAAGGTTAAAAGGAGAGAACGGAATGGTGGAAGACCCAAAAAGTATGGCAGAACTGTTAAATAGTAAATTTCAGGAGGTCTTTGCTAAGGAATCCTAATTTGAAAGACCACAGGGTAATAGAGAGACTGTCCATATGAAAGAGATTAAAGTAACCAAGCTTTAAATAAAAAAGTTGATGACTGAACTGGATGAGGAAAAGACAATATGATCGGATGAAGTCTCAGGCAGAATACTGAAAGAATGTAGGGAAGAACTAGCAAGTCCTATATACATCATAAAATGCTGAATAGAAAATGGAACAGTACCAGTGAAGTGGAAAACAGCTGAGGTGGTTCCCATATATAAGAGTGGAAGGAAGGAAGAACCTTTAAATTACAGGCCGGTATCACTAACTAGTGTAATATGCAAGATGTGTGAAAGAATAATAAAGAAACAATGAATCGAGTTCCTTGAAGACAACAAATTATTATCAAATAGCCAATTTGGTTTTAGAAAAGGTCAGTCATGTGTAACAAATTTATTGAGTTTCTACTCTAGAATAGTTGATAGAGTACAAAAGAGAGAGGGATGGATTGACTGTATTTATTTAGATTTAAAAAGGCTTTGATAAAGTGCCACATGAAAGATTACTATGGAAGTTAGAGGAGAAGGGTGGCTTAAAAGGAAGCACATTGAGATGGATGAAAAATTACTTGAAGGGGAGAGAAATAAGGACGATAGTTAAAGATATGAAGTTCAAGTGGAGAACACTAGACAGTGGAGTGCCACAGGGTCAGTATTGGCACCAATACTTTTCTCATATATATAAACGACATGCCAGAGGGAGTGAACAGCTACATAAATCTGTTTGCAGATGATGCAAAACTGTGCAGAGTCATTAAACAAAAAGAGGATTGTGAAATACTACAGGAAGACTTAAACAAGATCTGGAAATGGAGTGAAAAATGGGAGATAGAATTCCATGTGGACAAAAGCCATATCATGGAAATGGGAAAAAGTGAAAGACAACCAGTGGGAATCTATAAGATGGGAGATGGAGTAGAACTAGAAAAAGTAAAAAAGGAAAAGGGCTTGTGAGTGACAGTGGAAGAAAACAGTCAAAAGGTAAGCCATATTGATAGAATTTTCAGAGAGACGTATAATTTGCTAAGGAATATTGGTTTAGCATTTCACTATATGGACAAAGAAATGATGAAGAAATTGAGAAGTACTAAAATAAGACCTAGATTGGAATATGCAGGAGTTGTGTGGACCCCCATAAAAAGAAACACATAAGGAAATTGAAGAGACTGCAAAAAATGGCTACAAGAATGGTTCCAGAATTTAAAGGGATGACATATGAGGAGAGACTAAAGCTATGGATCTACCAACCCTGGAACAGAGAAGAGAGAGAGGGGATCTGATACAAAATTATAAATTGATTAACAGAATGGATCAAGTGGATAATGACAAACTAATCCTGAGAGAAGAATATGACATTAGAAGCACAAGATCGCGTAGTAAGAAACTGTTAAAAAATTTAGTTTCCGCAAAGATGTGTTGAGACTTGGAACAGTTTGAGTGAGGAAATGGTGTCACTAAAGAGTGTACATAGTTATAAAGAAAAATTGGATAAGTGTAGATACAGAGACGGGGCCACACTAGCATAAAACCCAGGCCCTGTAAAACTACAACTAGATAAATACAACTAGGTAAATAAACACACACGAGACGCGGTCAAGCAAGGACGCACTGGCACCTTTCCGACAATCAGCTGATCTTCACTACATACATACCTGTTGTACAGTATTTACAGTGGCCTGGGCAGGTAATGTGGACTCATTTTTTTCATGAAATTAATTATTAAGGAATGATGAGTGAAAAAAAGATTCCATCAAAATGCAAACATGAGACTAGAGAAGGAATGAAAGCTGATGATGACTCTGTTGGTGAGGGAGAGCGCGTATTTGAAGGCTTCATACGACGAATACTTCACTACTTAAGAGAGTGTTAAATATTGAACATAAACTAGATAAATTGATAAAGGTGAATATGGAAATGAAAGAGAATGAAGAACAGGAAAAAGAGTTTATAAAACTGAGAGAAAAGATAAAAAAAAGTGGAAGAAAACGAAGCTAGGCTAAGAACGGAAAACGAAGAACTAAAAAAGGAAGTAGCTAACTACAAGAAGCAGATGGAAGAAGGACTTGGTAAAGCTGAGAAAGAAAAAGAGAAGCTGAAAGATCTTGTAAACAAGGAAGAGGAAAGAGTACAGAACGTGATTAAAAAAGAAGTACAAGCATGGAGAGTCCAAGATAAGAAAGATAAGGCTGATTTTCAGGAGGTGATTCAAGAACAACTTTTAAAGAAAAAGAAGAAAATATGACAAACAAAATGATAGGAGTCCTCAAAACAAAAGAAAATCTAGTTAGAGAAATTGCAGAAAAAAAGAAGAGTGTACAGTAAAACCTCAGCTCACGACCATAATTCGTTCCTAAATCCTGTTCGTCACCCGATTTGTTCGTCCCATGAATCAATTTTTCCCATAAGAATGTATTGAAATACCATTAATCCGTTCCAGACCAAAAAAAGATCATACATTTGTCCATAAAACCCATTCAAAATAGACCTTTAATGTATGCATGACATGAACGAAATAATTATAAAAAGCCTAAATTGTTTTACTTACCTAAATGCTATCAAAATGATATTAAAATGAATAAAAAAGAAAGGGTTATTTACTTGAGAGACTACACGTTGATGGCATGATGGAATGGAGGAGAGGAGGATGGGGAGGAAGACAGACAAGATCCGAGAAAACAGTCATGAGAGAGGACTTTGGATGTGCACAGCGTGCCAGAGCTACACAACAGCTGTGTAGCGTCACAAGTCAATGCCGCTATGTGGGGCCCGGTTATAGTGAACATCGATGTGGGAAACATGGAAAGATTGCCAGTCTTTGTCTCTGCCTTTGAAAGACCCTTGCCTGCTGGGGATTGACTTCCTCACGGGTGTGGGAGCAAGTTTAGACTTCCAAGAAGGGAAGTTAAAGGTACCTGGCCAGGAAGTTCCTTTGATCCTCGGAGGTGATGGTCAGTGTGAGAGAAGCGGGCAGTAGGGCGGTGTTCCTTGCCAGGCGAGCGAGGAAACAGCTGCGATGGATGTACCACAATCTGCAGTACCTGAACATGGCCAGGATGATGATGACAGCAACGCTGAGAGCCACCAGAGCAGCGAGGATAACGAGGAAGCTACAGTGAGAGCGCCAGTAACATCACCATGCCCAGGAAAAACAGGAGAAAATCATGGTGTACGGAGATTATGTTATGTAATATTTTCATATGTTCCTGTTTCTATTTTCTTTTGTGCTTATGTTTTGTTTTGTTGTTGTGTGATAGCCAGATTGGCTATCACACAAATGAAAGTGTTGAAATATCGTTCGTTTGGGTCCATATATTGACAAATTTTGGTCTCCCCGAATTGTTCGTCCCTAGAGACGTTCGTCAAGCGAGGTTTTACTGTACTCGTATTTGGAATAAAAGAAAAAAATATAAAATATAGACCAAAAAGAGAAAAAGAAGAAATGAAATCAGTCAAAGACCTACTGAAGAATGTAAACGACGAAGATAGGCAGAATTTGGAAGAGGAAGTAGAAGAAATAAACAGAATAGGACCATATCAAGAAGGAAAAACGAGACCAATTGAAATACTACTAAAATCACAAGCAGCAACATAAGATATATTATATAGAACAACAAAACTTAGAAAAACAGAAGGCTACAAGGATATCTATATAAAGAAAAATAGAAATGAGGAAGAAAGGAAGAGATACAATGAACTGGGGGCAGCACTAAGGGAAAAGAATAATGAAAGGTCAGAAGAGGAAAAAAAGGCATTTTTTTGGAGAATTCTAGGAGACAGGATAAGGAAATGGTATATAAACGAGAAGGAAGAGAAAAAAGTGGAACAAGTTTAACTAAAAATGATAAAGGCAAAAGACTAAAAATGATGTATACAAACATAGACGGGGTTTTATCAAGTAAACTAAAATTAAAAGATTACATAAATAAAGAAAATCCAGATATTGTATGCGTAGCTGAAACAAACCTAAATGAGGCAATCAAAATAGACTTGGATAATAGGTATAATGTATGGAGAAGAGACAGAGTGGGTAAAGGAGGAGGAGTCATGATTATGTTAAGGAAGGAGATAGTGATAAACCAAGTGGAATGTGGGGAAGGAAAAGCAGAAGTATTGTATGTTAAGATGCATATTAATAAAAAAGAGTTAACAATCATTGTAACATATGTGCCACAAAAAACAAATTCATGGACCAATCAAGAATATAAAGACATGATAGATGACACAATAAGGAGTCTAACGAGAATTGTTAAAGAAAGGAAAAAGTGATATTAGTAGGAGATTTCAACTGTAAAGAAGTGGACTGGGAAAATTATGAAAGTGGTATGGGGAAGAAGCCTGGGAGAAAGATTCTTGAACCTAATGATAGACAATATGATGGACCAGAGAGTAAAGGAATGCACAAGATTCAGAGGAAACGACGAGCGGCAAGATTGGACCTAGTTTTTACAAGGGGTATACAAATGAATGATGATATAAGATATAAGTGCCCATTGGGAAAGAGTGACCATGTAATATTAGAAATGGATATAGAAGAGGGAAAGGAAGATAGAGACGATTCATACAAAGGAGACCGATTAAATTACAGAAAGGCTGATATTGAGAATCTCAAGAACTATTTTAAAACGTAAACTGGGAGATGGAAAACTCAGAGATGGTGCAAGAGAAATATAACTTATTTTTGGAAATATACAAAACAGGAGTCAGGGAATATGTCCCGAAATATAGACCTAAAGAAAAAGGAAAGAAAGATTGGTTTAATGCAAAGTGTGCTAGGGCAAAGGAGAAAAGAGATGGAGCATGGAAAAGGTGGAGGAGAAATAGAAATCCAGCAAATAAGGAAAACTTCAAAGCAGCGAGAAATGAATATGTTAAGGTGAGGAAGGAAGAGGAAAAGAACTTGAAAAGACATTGTCGAAAAATGTAGGGAGCAACCAAAATTGTTCTATAGATTCATAAATGGAAAAATTAGGCAAAAAGAAACAATAGCAAGGTTAAAAGGAGAGAACAAGATGGTGGAAGACCCAAAAAAGTATGGCAGAACTATTGAATAAAAAATTCCAGGTCTTTACTAAGGAATCCAAATTTGAGAGGCCACAGGGTAATAGAGACAATCTATATGAAAGAGATTAAAGTAACCAAGCTTGAAATAAAAAGAGTTAATGAAGGAACTGGATGAAGTGAAGGCAATGGGACCAGATGAAGTCTCAGGCAGAATACTGAAAGAATGTAGGGAAGAAGTAGCAAGTCCTATATACAACATCATAAAATGCTCAATAGAAAATGGAACAGTACCAGTAGAATGGAAAAGAGCTGAGGTGGTTCCCATATATAAGAGCAGAAGGAAGGAAAAACCTTTAAATTACAGACCGGTATCACTAACTAGTGTAATATGCAAGATGTGTGAAAGAATAATAAAGAAACAATGAATCGAATTCCTTGAAGACAACAAATTAATACCAAATAGCGAATTTGGTTTTAGAAAAAGACGGTCTTGTGTAATTAATTTATTGAGTTTCTATTCTAGAATAGTTGATAGAGTACACGAGAGAGAAGGATGGGTTGGTTGACTGTATTTATTTGTATTTAAAAAAGACGTTTGACAAAGTGCCACATGCAAGATTACTATGGAAGTTAGAGGAGAATGGTGGCTTAAAAGGAAGCACATTGACATGGATAGAAAATTATTTGAGGGGGAGAGAAATAAGGACGGTAATTAAAGATATGAAATCCATGTGGAGAGCAGTAGAAAGTGGAGTGCCACAGGGGTCAGTATTGGCACCAATACTTTTCCTGATTTATATTAACGACATGCCAGAAAGAGTGAACACCTACCAGATGATACGAAAATGTGCAAAGTTATAAAGTAAAAGGAGGATTGTTAAATACTGCAAGAAGACCTAAATAAGATCTGGGAATGGAGTAAGAAGTGGGAAATGGAATTCAATGTGAACAAAAGCCATGTCATGGAAATGGGAAAGAGTGAAAGACAACCTGTGGGAATCTATAAGATGGGAGATGGAGTAGAAGTGGAAAAAAGTTAAAAATGAAAAGGACTTAGGAGTGACGATGGAAGAAAACAATCAACCAGTAAGCCATATTGATAGAATTTTTATAGAAACATATAATTTGCTAAGGAATATTGGAGTAGCATTTCACTACATGGACAAAGAAATGATGAAGAAATTGATGAGTACTATAATAAGACCCAGATTGAAAGATGCAGGAGTAGTGTGGACCCCTCATAAAAAGAAACACATAAGGAAATTGGAGAGGTTACAAAAAATAGCTACAAGAATGGTTCCAGAATTTGAAGGGATGACATATGAGGAGAATCTGAAGGCTATGGATCTACCAAACCTGGAACAAAGAAGGGAGAGAGGAGACCTTATACAAGTTTATAAATTGATCAAGGGGAATGGACCAAGTGGATAATGAGAAACTGATCCTGAGAGAAGAATATGACATCCGAAGCACAAGATCGCATAATAAAAAGCTGAGAAAAGGAAGATGTCTGAGAGATATTAAAAAATATAGTTTCCCACAGAGATGTATTGAGACGTGGAACAGTTTAAATGAAGAAGTAGTGTCTGCAACGAGTGTGCATACTTTTAAAGTAAGATTGGATAAGTGTAGATATGGAGACGGGGCCACACGAGCATAAACCCCACCTTGTAAAACTACAACTAGGTAAATACACACACACACACAAGGAAGAACTAGCAAGCCCTATATACAACATCATAAAATGCTCAATAGAAAATGGAACAGTACCAGTAGAATGGAAAAGAGCTGAGGTGGTTCCCATATATAAGAAAGGAAGAAAGGAAAAACCTTTAAATTGTAGACCAGTATCACTAACTATTATAATATGCAAGATGTGTTAAAGAGTAATAAAGAAACAATGGATCAAGTTCCTTGAAGACAACAAATTATTATGAAATAGCCAATTTGGTTTTAGAAATGGTCGGTCGTGTGTAACAAATTTATTTAGTTTCTACTCTAGATTAGTTGATAGAGTAGAAGAGAGAGAGGGATGGGTTGACTGTATTTATTTGGATTTAAAAAAGGTGTTTGATAAAGTGCCCCATGCAAGATTACTGTGGAAGTTAGAGGAGAAGCGTGGCTTAAAAGGAAGCACATTGAGGTAGATGGAAAATTATTTGAGGGGGAGAGAAATAAGGACGGTAGTTAAAGATATGAAGTCCAAGTAGAAAGCAGTAGAAAGCGGAGTGCCACAGGACGCCAATACTTTTTCTCATGTAAATAAACGACATGCCAGAGGGAGTGAACAGCTACATAAATCTGTTTGCGGACGATGCGAAACTGTGCAGAGTCATAAAACAAAAAGAGGATTGTGAAATACTGCAGGAAGACTTAAGCAAGATCTAGAATTGGAGTAAAAAATGGGAGATGGAATTCAATGTGGACAAAAGCCATGTCATGGAAATGGGAAAGAAGTGAAAGATGACCAGTGGGAATCTATAAGATGGGAGATGGAGTAGAACTAGAAAAAGTTAAAAAGGAAAAGGACTTGGGAGTGACGATGGAAGAAAACAATCAACCGGTAAGCTATATTGATAGAATTTTCAGAGAGGCATATAATTTGCCAATGAATATTGGATTAGCATTTTACTATATGGATAAAGAAATGATGAAGAAATTGATAAGTACTAAAATAAGACCTAGATTGGAATATGCAGGAGTTGTGTGGAACCCCCATAAAAAGAAACACATAAGGAAATTGGAAAGACTACAAAAAATAGCTACAAGAATGGTTCCAGAATTTAAAGGGATGACATATGAGGCGAGATTAAAGCTATGGATCTACCAACCCTGGAACAGAGAAGAGAGAGAGGGGATCTGATACAAGTTTATAAATTGATTAACGGAATGGATCAAGTGGATAATGAGAAACCAATCCTGAGAGAAGAATATGACATTAGAAACACAAGATCGCATAGTAAGAAAACTGAGGAGAGAAGATGTCTGAGAGATGTTAAAAAATATAGTTTCCTGCAAAGATGTGTTGAGACTTGGAACAATTTTAGTAAGGAAGTGGTGTCAGCAACGAGTGTGCATAGTTTTAAAGAGAAATTGGATAAGTGTAGATATGGAGACGGGGCCACATGAGCATAAAGCCTAGGCCCTGTAAAACTACAGCTAGGTAAATACACACACACACACGCGCGCGCGCGCGGCGCAGCCATCTTCGAGGACGGACTTGTTCGAGCAGCACACAGAGAGTGCTACAGAAGGACTGGACGCAGGCCTAGACATATGTACAGGGGGAGGGGGGACCATAGTTATCTCTTGTCTCCAAATGAAATAAGTGTTAGATTACGTATAGCCAAGGACTAGATAAAGAGAGAAATATGGAACCAAGTAGCGCTGCCAGGCGCATGGAGGAATCAAAACATACGCCGGCCAAAAATCAACGCTATATAGAAACACCTATTGGTTTAAGAAAGCTGACTGAAGATACTATGGATAGGGATTTCTCGGGTTTCCGAGATGAACGAGGAAATATGAGGAGACTTGTAAATGTAGAAAGAGAATTAAGATATTTGAAGGAGGCGATGTCCAGTCTCATGGACAAACATAACCGACTGGTATCAGAAAACACAGCCTTGAAATTGAGAATAACTGAATGTAAAAAGGTCAGTGGAATAAACCAAGAATTAAAAGAGGAGATTTTAGAAATAAGGAAGCAAAATGATGCTCTAAAAATCACATGCCAGAACTTGCAGGATAAAGTGCAACAAGGGTTTACAGACAGGATAGAAGGTGGTCTAGGTGAAAATAAATTGAAAGAACTAAGAAATGAATGGAAACAAGAACAAGAGAAGGAAAAAGTCAAATTTTCAGAAGTGGTAAAGAGACAAATTCAGGAGAACACAAAATTTACTGTAATTGAGGTTATCAAAGAAAAGAAAAGCATGGTGAGGGATGCAGTGGAGAAGAAAAAAAGCTTTGTGATCTACGGGATGAAAGAAAAGAAAAATCAAAATAAATTCACAAGAGAACGTGAAGAAAGGGAAATAGCCAAAACAGTTATCAAAAGGGTACAAGACAGCACACAAGAATTTGACCAGGAGGTGGAGGAAGTGGTTAGGCTGGGAAGGTATACTGAAGGGGGTAAGAGACCAATGAAGGTGAAAATGAGATCTCAAGTGGCTGTAGAAGAAATAATGGCTAGAAAAGGGAAGTTAGCCGATGATGTTGATCACAAGGAAATATGGATAAAAAAAAATATGAACTTGAGGAAAGGGAAAAGGAGAAAGTGCTAAGAAGTGAAGCTAAGGAAAAAAAACAAGAAAAGGACAGAGATAGAGATGAAGAATTTTTACTGGAAGGTTCTGGATATAAGACTAAAGAAGTGGTACTTAAGGAAAAAAGAGGAGGTCATGGAGGAGGCAATGAATTAAGAGTGACTTATACTAACATAGATGGTTTGTTATCAAGTATATTGGAAGTTTGGGACTATTTGAAAGAGAAAAAGCCAGATGTAATGTGTATCGTACAAACAAAACTGAAGAATGAGATACATGTCAACTTTAAAGAGGAAGGATATAATACTTGGAAGAGGGACAGGAAGGATAAAGGGGGAGGAGGAGTGCTAATAATGGTTCATGATAACATTTGTGTGGAGGATGTGCAATATGGAGAGGACAAAGTGGAAGCATTGGGAGTAACAATCAGAACAGATTTGAAGAAGAGAAAAATTATAGTTACATATGTTCCACCAAAGACTAATACATGGGAATCAGAAGAGCATAAAGATATGCAAAGAGAGACTATAAAGTATCTGGATAACATGATAAGAAGAGATAGAAGAATTCTCTTAGTTGGAGACTTCAACTGTAAAAAAATAAACTGGGGAGAGATGGAAGTAATGGACAATGCTGGGCAGTGGAGTGAGAAAGTGTTACAGATGACTATGGTTAATACAATGGATCAGTGGGTAAAAGAGTCAACAAGATACAGGGGGGAAGAGGAACCATCATTACTTGACCTAGTCTTCACAAAAAAACCGGAGTCCTCCAATCATACAATACCTTAGTCCAATGGGGAAAAGTGATCATGTGACATTAGAGATGCAAATGCAGGAGGAAGATGAGATAAGATACAGAGAGGACTATAAAGGAGAGAGATGAAATTATGCAAGAGCAGATTTTGAAAAACTAAGGAGTTATTTTGCTGATATTCAGTGAAGTAATATTATGAGCAGGAAGACTGTACAAGATAAATATGACATAT
This sequence comes from Portunus trituberculatus, assembly GCF_017591435.1. Lineage (NCBI taxonomy): Eukaryota > Metazoa > Arthropoda > Malacostraca > Decapoda > Portunidae > Portunus > Portunus trituberculatus. The sequence continues at coordinate 1,851,628 of NC_059303.1, forward strand.
TCTTACAGGAATACAATACAGGAGTAAAAAAGTTTGTTCCTGTTTATAGAGTTCAGAAGAAAATACATACATGGTACAATGCTAGACGCTTACAAGCAAAAAAGGGAAAGGATAAAGCGTGGAAGAAACTTTTAAAGCAGGGAAATGACTATAATAGTCGGCAGTACAAAGATACTATAAATTAATATATTAGAGTGAGGAGAGAGGAAGAAAGAAAGTTTTAGAAAGATGTAGTAGATAAAAGCAAGGATGAACCCAAACTTTTCTACAAGTGGAGTCCCCCAAGGTTCTGTGCTTGGTCCCATCATGTTTCTAATCTACATAAATGATATGCCACAGCGAGTGAAAAGTTACATGAGTATGTTCGCAGATGGTATAGTGCCGCCGTGGTACAGTGGGACCATGCGTGCTTTGGGGTCCGAGGGGTCTCCAAGCGCACGGGTTCGAATCCTGTCTACGGTCCGAGTATAGGTTGGGCTTCCTCACTCGGGGCAACGGTTTCCTAGCAGGTGGGGCTTTGAGATAGGAGGTACCACATAAAGTACCCCCTTTAGCCCATAAATTCCCGTGAAAAGTCCACATGGTATAAATAAAAAATAAAAAAAGATGACGCAAAGATTACGTGGAGAATAAGAAACGTGGAAGATTGTAACGTGTTGCAAGAGGATCTGAACAGGATATATTATTGGAGTGTAAAATATCAGATGGAGATCAGCATTAACAAAAGTCATGTAATGATAATGGGAAAAAGCAAATATAGACTGTATAAGGAGTACCAGCTGGAGAGAGAAATAATAACTGAAGTCAGTGAGGAAAAGGACTTAGGGGTAATCATACAGAACAACTTATCACCAGAAAAGCACATTAACAGAATATTTGGAAAAACTTACAGCTCACTCCAAAGTATTGGATTCTCATTCAACTACTTGGATGAGAATATGTATGATAAAAAAAATATTAACCACCTTAATTAGACCTCAGTTGGAATATGCAGCAGTGATATGGTCACCACTTATGAAAAACATGTGAAGAAACTAGAAAAAAGTGCAGCAGTTGGGAACGAGGATGATACCAGGTTTTAAGGAGGTGCCGTATGAGGAGAGATTAAGAAGACTGGATTTACCCACATTAGAAGAAAGAAGAGAGAGGGGAGATATGATAACAATGTATAAAATAGTAGACAGAATGGATATCCTAGATAGAGAAGACTTGATAAGGATGTCTTCCAACAATCAACTGAGAGGACACCCAAAGAAAATACAAAAGGACAGTTGTTTGGGAGACGTCAAAAAGTATAGCTTCCCATATCGTGGCATTGACAAATGGAACAAATTGAGTAGAGAGATGGTGTGTGCGGCAAGTGTCAGTCAGATGAAGGACAAACTTGATAAATATGGACAAAGAGACAGGACATAAAGAGCCAAGCTCAGGCCCTGTAAATCACAAATAGGTAAATACACATACACACACACACACTAAGGGAAGGTGTAGTGCCCCAAGACTGGAAAAGAGCTAACATTGTCCCAATCTATAAATCAGGTAACAAGAGAGACCCATTGAACTATAGACCAGTGTCACTTACAAGTGTGGTAGCTAAGATGTGTGAGAGGGTGGTGAAGAATAGATGGACAGACTTCTTGGAGAAAAATGACATACTTTGTGAGTGTCAATTTGGTTTTAGAAAAGGGCGTTCATGCACGACAAACCTGATATGTTACTATTCGAGGGTGATAGATGTAATACAGGAAAGAGATGGTTGGGCTGATGGAATATATCTGGATTTAAAAAGGCCTTTGATAAGGTACCACACGAGACTGATCTGGAAACTTGAAATGGTAGGAGGAGTGCATGGCAGTTTACTAAAATGGATGGAAGACTTTTGGTAGGAAGAGAAATGAGAACAATAATTAAGGACAGACCATCAGAATGGGGCTTGGTGGAGAGTGGAGTTCCACAGGGATCAGTGTTGGCACCAGTAATGTTCGCGGTCTACATAAATGACATGGTGGATGGGGTGTCCAGTTATGTGAGCCTATTTGCAGACGATGCAAAATTGTTAAGAAAAGTGAGATGTGACAAAGATTGCGAACTACTCCAGGAAGACTTGGACAGAATATGGAAATGGAGCTGTACATGGCAAATGGAGTTCAACACGACAAAATGCAAGAAAATAGAGTTTGGCAAGAGTGAAAGAAGAATCAGGAGTATGTACAAGATAGGAAATGAAGACATAAAACCAGTCATGAAGAAAAGACCTTGGGGTGACAATTACCAATGACCTATCGCCAGAGAGACATATAAACAAAATAATTGGAGAAGTATTGAACTTATTGAGGAACATAAGAGTGGCGTCAGATATTTAGATGAAGAAATGATGAAGAAAATAATTACTGCAATGATAAGACCGAGGCTTGAATATGCAACAATACAGTGGGCTCAACTTAAAGAAACACATAAGGAAACTAGAGAAAGTACAGAGGGCTGCAACAAAAATGGTGCCTGACTTAAGAGATTTGACTTATGAAGACAGACTGAAAAGAATGCAACTTCCGACCCTGGAAAACAGAAGAGAAAGGGGAGACCTGATAGCAATATACAGAGTGATGATTGGCATGGAAAAATGGATAGGGAAGATCTGTGTATGTGGAATGAAAGAATGTCGAGAGGGCATGGAAAAAACTAAAATGGCCACTTATAGGAGAGATGTGAAAAATATAGCTTCCTCATAGAAGGGTGGAAGCATGGAATAGTTTAGACGTGGAAGTGGTCAACGCAAGGAATATTCATGATTTTAAGAAAAAGCTGGACATTAATAGATATTGAGACGGGACAACACGAGCATAGCTCTTTTCCCGTATGTTACAATTAGGTAAATACAATTAGGTAAATACACACACACACACACACACACACACACAGGAAGAGGAAAAGAACTTTGAAAAGACATTGTTGAAAAATGTAAGGAGCAACCAAAATTGTTCTACAGATTCATAAATGGAAAAATTAGGCAAAAAAAAAACAATAGAAAGGTTAAAAGGAGAGAACGGGATATTGGAAGACCCAAAAAGTATGGCAGAATTATTAAATGATAAATTCCAAGAGGTCTTTACGAAGGAATCCAAATTTGAAAGGCCACAGGGTAATAGAGAGACAGTCTATATGAAAGAGATTAAAGTAACCAAGCTTGAAATAAAAGAGTTAATGAAGGAACTGGATGAAGAGAAGGCAATGGGACCTGATGAAGTCTCAGGCAGAATACTGAAAGAATGTAGGGAAGAACTAGCAAGTCCTATATACAACATCATAAAATGCTCAATAGAAAATGGAACAGTACCAGTAGAATGGAAAAGAGCTGAAGTGGTTCCCATATATAAGAGCGGAAGGAAGAAAGAACCTTTAAATTACAGACTGGTATCACTAACTAGTGTAATATGCAAGATGTGTGAAAGAATAATAAAGAAACAATGGATCAAGTTCCTTGAAGACAACAAATTAATATCAAATAGCCAATTTGGTTTTAGAAAAAGACGGTCGTGTGTAACTAATTTATTGAGTTTTTATTCTAGAATAGTTGATAAAGTACACGAGAGAGAGGGATGGGTTGACTGTATTTATTTGGATTTAAAAAAGGCGTTTGACAAAGTGCCACATGCAAGATTCCTGTGGAAGTTAGAGGAGAAGGGTGGCTTAAAAGGAAGCACATTGAGATGGATAGAAAATTATTTGAGGGGGAGAGAAATAAGGACGGTAGTTAAAGATATGAAGTCCAAGTGGAGAGAAGTAGAAAGCGGAGTGCCACAGGGGTCAGTATCGGCCCCAATACTTTTCCTCATTTATATTAACGACATGCCAGAAGGAGTGAACAGGTACATAAATCTGTTTGCAGATTATACGAAACTGTGCAGAGTTATAAAACAAAAGGAGGATTGTGAAATACTGCAAGAAGACCTAAATAAGATCTGGGAATGGAGTAAAAAGTGGGAAATGGAATTCAATGTGAACAAAAGCCATGTCATGGAAATGGGAAAGAGTGAAAGACGACCCATAGGAATCTACAAGATGGGAGATGGAGTAGAACTAGAGAAAGTAAAAAAGGAAAAGGACTTAGGAGTGACGATGGAAGAAAGACAATCAACTGGTAAGCCATATTGATAGAATTTTTAGAGAAACATATAATTTGCTAAGGAATATTGGAGTAGCATTTCAGTACATCGACAAAGAAATGATGAAGAAATTGATAAGTACTATAATAAGACCCAGATTGGAATATGCAGGAGTAGTGTGGACCCCTCATAAAAAGAAACACATAAGAAAGTTGGAGAGACTACATAAAATGGCTACAAGAATGGTTCCAGAATTTGAAGGGATGACATATGAGGAGAGACTAAAGGCTATGGATCTGCCAACCCTGGAACAAAGAAGGGAGAGAGGAGATGTGATACAAGTTTATAAATTGATCAACGAATTGGACCAAGTGGATAATGAGAAACTGATCCTGAGAGAAGAATATGACATTCGAAGCACAAGATCGCATAGTAAAAAGCTGAGAAAAGGAAGATGTCTGGGAGATGTTAAAAAATATAGATTCCCGCACAGATGTATTGAGACGTGGAACAGTTTAAATGAAGAAGTAGTGTCTGCAACAAGTGTACATACTTTTAAAGTAAGACTGGATAAGTGTAGATATGGAGACGGGGCCACACGAGCATAAAGCCCAGGCCCTGTAAAACTACAACTAGGTAAATACACACACACACTCGCCCAATGCCACACCGTTGAGACATTGCCGAGCAGCTCCCAGGGAAAGTGCTTCAGCAGGTGTTGGAGCCTGACCTAGACATATTTGCATGGGGATTAGGGGTTATACCGTTATAGGGTTCTCCTGTCTCCATATTAAATAAGATATGGATACCGTATAGACGGAATAATGGAGAGAGAAATGGAACTGGGTGGCGCGGCCAGACGTATGATATCGAAACAAACACCTTGTTGTGATAATCAGCGATTTATTTAAACACAAATTGGACAAAGGAGATTGACTCATTGATTGATATGGATAAGGACTTTTCTGGATTTAGAGATGAAAAAAGCAATATGAGGAGGCTGATAAACGTGGAAACAAAAAGTTAAGGTACACGAAGGAAGTGATGTCAAGTTTGATGGACAAGCAGGACAGACTGATAACAGAAAACACCGAGCTGAGATTGAGATTAGTCAAATGTGAGGAAGTCAGTGTAATGAATCAGAGATTAAAGGAGGAGATATAGGAGGTAAAGAAACAAAATGATATACTGCAGGACTACATGTCACAATTACGAAGACTCCTTAAGGAGCATACAGAAAAAAAGTACAGGATGGGATTGAGGACAGTGTAGAAAATGGAATAAGTGAAAACAAGCTTGAAGGAATTATGAAATCCTTGGAAACAAGAACATAAAGAGGAAAAAAAATAATTTTCAGAGATAGTAAGGAGAAAAATTCAGAAAAAAACAAAAGACGCTGTTATAAAAGTAATTAAGGAGAAAGAAGATCTAGTGAAAGATACAATGGATAAGAAGAAATGTTTCTTAATTTTTTGGGTGAAGGAAAAAAAATCCAAACAAGTTCATGAGAGAACATGAAGAGAGAGAGAAAATTGATAAAAACTATTATCAAACAGGTCCAGGACAGCACACAGGAGTTGGACCAGGAGGTGAAGGAAGTGATTATGTTGGAAAGATTTAGTTAAGAGGGTAAGAGACTAACAAATGTAAGAATGAGATTGCAGGTGGCGGTGAAGGAAATGTTGATAAGAAAAGGGAAGCTGTCCATTGATACTGAATCTAAGGGTATATGAATAAGAAAAATGTGAAGCTGGAAAAGAAGGACAAGGAGAAAGTGATAAGAAATGTAGCTAAGAAAAAAAAACAAGAAAAGGATGGTAATTGAGAAAAAAAATTTCTACTGGAGGGTTCTAGATATGAGACTAAAGAAGTGGTATCTATAAAAGAAGGGAGGTCATGGAGGAGGCAAAAAATTAAGAGTGACTTATACTAATATAGATGGGTTGTTATCTGGTGTGTTGGAGGTTAGAGATTATTTGAAAGAAAAAAAATCAGAGGTAATGTGCATCATTGAAACAAAACAAAAAGAGGAGATACATGTTAGCTCTAAAAACAAGGGATATAAAAGCTGGAGAAGTGACAGGAAAGGTAAGGGGGGGAGGAGTACTAATAATGGTTCATGATAATATATGTGTGGAGGAAGTACAATATGGTGATGGTATGGTGGAAGTAATGGGAGTAACAGTCAAAACAGAGGAATTGAAAAGAAAGGAAAATCATAGTTACGTATGTGCCACCTAAGACAAACATATGGGGAATTGAAGAATATAAGGATATGCAAAGAGAGGTGATTAAGAGCTTAGATAATATGATAAGAAGAAATGGATAATTACTATTAGTAGGAAACTTTAACTGTAAAAGAATGAACTGGAGAAAGATGGAAGCATTGGATAATGCTGGACAATGGAGCGAGGAGCTGTTACAGTTGACTATGGTAAATACAATGGATCAGTGGGTGGTAGAGTAAACAAGGTACAGGTGGGGAAGAAGAACCATCATTGCTTGACCCAGTAGTGTTCATAAAGAAGCCAGAGCCCCCCTCCCAGCATACAATACTTTAGTCCAATGGGAAGAAGTGATCATGTGACATTAGAGCTGGAATTGCAGGAGGATGGGATAAGATACAGAAATGACTACAAAAAAGAGAGATTAAATTATGCAAGTTCAGATTTTGAAAAGTTAAGAAAATTTTTTGCTGATATTGAATGGAGGTACATTATGAACGGAAGGACAATATAAGGGAAATATGAAATATTCCTGGAGAAATATAATGAAGGAATAAAGAAATATATACCTATCTAAAGATTAAAGAAAAGTATACACACTTGGTACAACGCCAGATATGCAGAAGCTAAAACGGCAAAAGATAAAGCTTGGAAGACACTCAAAGGCTGAGAAATGACAATAACATAAAGCAGTATAAGGATGCGAAAAATTAATATAATAGAGTAAGGAGAGAGGAAGAAAGAGACTTTGAGAAAGATTCGGTGCAAAAAAGCAAAGATGAACACAAGCTTTTGTACAGATTTATTAATGTTAAGATGAAGAATAAGGAAACAATAGAAAAAATAATTAAAGGAGGGAAGGCATACCAAACAACAAAGGAAATTAGTGAAATAATGAATGAGAGCTTCAAAACTGTGTTCACTGAAGAAGAGGATTTTGCATAACCAAATAGGTCATTGCATTGCTGAGGATTACAGGAAATCATAATTCACAAAGAAGATATTAGAAGATAATTAGATAATTTGAATGTTAGTAAAGCAATGGAACCGGATAGTTTATCAGGCTGTTAGATCCAATTAGGGAAATGATTACAAGTTCATTAAGTGAAGATAAAGTACCACTAAAATGGAAAAGAGCCAACATAATACTGATATTTAAAGGAGGAAAGACAACTGAGCCATTATATTACAGACCGGTGTCACTTACAAGTATTGTGGGGAAGTTATGTGAAATAGTTATCACAGAAAAATGGGTTAAACATCTGGAAGAAGAACAAATTATATCGAACAAACAATTTGGGTTCAGAGGATGGCCATGTGTGTAGAACTTATTAAGTGTCTACTCAAGGGTAATAGAAGGACTGGAAAGCAGATATAGATGGGTGGATACAGAATACCTGGACATAAAAAAGGCTTTTGATAAAGTCCCTCACGGAATATTACTTTGGAAATCAGAGAGCATAAGAGGACTGTGTGGAACTTTGTTATACTGGATAAGGGATTATTTAAAGAACAGGGAGATGAGAATTGTGATCAGAGATACATACTCATCTTGTGGTAAAGTAACAACAAGTGGAGTGCCACAATGATCAGTGTTAGTCCGTCATTATCTTGCAATCTTGGAATACGAACTTAATCCGTTCAAAATTTTGTTCTTACTCCAAAACGTTCTTTTTCCAAAGCATCAAAATACATGTATTCATATGGAAGATTTTGTAATTCATCCCAAACCACCTCCCAAGACCATAAAATTTTTTTCTTTCACCTAATGTCTTACTTTTTTAATACTATTACTATATATACTACTACTACTACTATTATGCTATAACTATAGAAGATGGAAAAATAAAGCAGGAAAGTAAGCAAAATGTAATATAATGAAAATTAAACTTCTGGTGGTCAGAAACAAGTGTCACCACATCCTCCTCATCTGATTCCATCAAGCCAGCACCACACACTCTTATATAAGCCAATAAGTTTTTCTTTGATATACTGCATTCATTATGGAAAATAAATCAGGAAAGTAAGCAAATCGTAATATGAAAATTCAACTTCATGGTCAGAAACAAGCGTCAACACATCCTTCTCAGCTGACTCCATCAAGCCAGCACTATGCACTCTTATCTAAACCAATAACAATTCCAGTATTGTCATGCATCATAATGTATTTCTGAACTGCTTACTTATCCACGGAAATACATGTATATCTTATATCTCACCAAGAAATACTTGAAAAATTATAAAATGCAGCAAACTGACATACGTGCTCTCACCATCCTCACGCTTGGTACCCTCACACCTACACAAACATATCTTTGTAAAAGCTGATACATGATTGGCTAAGTGTCCACCATCTTGAAAACAATGGATCAATGACAGGCCTTGATATATGACAGATATTCTCAAACATAAACAAACTGTGCGGCATAAAGAAGCGCTGCTTCTGAAATGCGCCACGATCATACCTGACGGGCTCTAACGTAAGAGCCACGATCGTGCCTGACAGGGTTAAGTCTTTTAATTCATGAGCTGGATACTCTCTTTTCCCCTCGGATCTTCTAGAATCTTCCATACGTCTGTCTGTATGTCTCGTGACCATGTGTGCTGCTATGTTAGGCAATGATCTTAATAACTAAAAAAACTTAAATCTTATTATCCCCGACACTACTAAACAACAACCAAACAACTGCAAACAACACTCCTGAGGCACTGAGGCAGCATGGTGCCCCAGCATGCAGTCAGCTGATCGCGCAGTGATGTGCGCAGTCTGCTGACCATGTTTGTTATTGTTTACACTCCAAAACAAAGTTTGTCCTCTAATGCAAAAAAAAAACACAATTTTTTAGTTTGTAATCCAAGTTGTTTGTACTCAAAAGCATTCGTACTCCAAGGTACCACTGTATATGTAAACAACATTCACAATGGGGTAAACAATTATATTAATTAATTATATTAATGATGATGCAAGGCTGCTCAGAATAATCAAAACCTGAGAGGACAGTTTGCTGTTGCAGGAAGATATAAAGAAAATCTACGAGTGGAGTAAAAAGTGGAAATTGGAGTTCAATGCCATGAAATGTCATGTAATGGAACTAGGAAAGAGTAAAAGAAGACTGGTATGGAACTATCTGATGGGGGAGGAACAAATAATGAAGGCTAAAGAGGAAAAAGATCTTGGAGTGATAATACGTACAGGAAAATCTGAACCCCGAAAAACACATAAGCAAGATATATGGATTAGCATATAAAATATTGACTAATATAAGAGTGGCATTTCAATACATGGACAAAGATATGATGAAGAAATATATCACAAGCATGATACATCCTAAGCTGGAATATGCAGCAGTGATGTGGTCACAGATTTCTAAAAAAGATAGAAGAAGATTAGAATAGATCTAGAAGATAGTTACATAGGTGGTGACGGAACTAGAGGACCTAGCATGTAAAGAAAAGCGGAAGAAAGTGGGACTACCAACCTTACAAGGTAGAAGAGAACAAGGAGACCTAATAACAATGTATGAAATAGTAAACAGTACTGAAAAGATAGACATGGAAGACCTGGTGCTGGTGACAGAAGAAGCTAGAAGGACAAGAGGACATGTAAAGAAGATTAGGATGGGGCAGTGTGTGAAGGATATTGGAAAGTACAGTTTTCCACATAGAATGGTGGAAAAGTGTAATGCACTGAGTGATGAAGTTGTTACAGCTCATAATGTGCATAACTTTAAAGAAAAATTGGATAAATGGAGACAGGATAATATGAGCTCCACTCGAACCTTGTACAATACAACTAGTAAATATACACACACAGAATGGAAGTAAGCTTAGAGAAAGAATAATAAGAAAGAAAATAAGAAGAGTTTGTGAGAGATACGGTGGACAAAAAGATGTGTATGGTTATATATGGACTGCAAGAGAAAAAAAGAACCCAGTGAAATTTGTGAGGGAGAAGGAGGAGAAAGAGATGGTTAAGCAAATTATCTCAGCAGTCCAAAATGAAGAACAGTCATGAAAAAGAAGTAGCAAATATAAACAGAGGAAAATCAATACTTGAACTTAATTTGTTCCAAATGGCTGTTCGAGTATCAAAAAGTTTGAGTATCGATACTGTGAGGGGCACCACCTTATTTCCCTTTTATATCTTATTATTTCGTATGTATGGTGGCCCCAGCACAGCCTCTCGCTGTTCTGCTGTGCGACCACCCTCCCCCTTTTCTGTTCCCGCCATCTCGTTGTGCCTGGCAGAAAACGCCAGTACCGAGCCAGTCTTTAGCAGAGGTAGACATGTTCGCTCTTGTGTTCTTGGCACAGTGTTGAGACGCGTGTTGCTGGGCTGTTCTGGATGCTCAACAGTCTCGGTCTGGGAGTTGTGCTCTCCCTTTTGAATAGCTGGTTTGCTGCTGGTTAGGCTGTGACGGTGTGGAGCAACGGGTTTGTTGTTTCAGGGGAAAGTGCAGCTGGTTTGGCTGCATTTCCCGAGTTTTTGCGTTCGCCCCCTCTTGGTGAGTGGCGACGCAGAGGGACGCAGTATTGTCTCGTCCCGATTGTTGTATTTAGGTGGTCGTGGTCACCAGTGTGGTTTGGTGGGCGGCTGTGTGCCACCATCATCGTTTTGTATAGTTTCTATAGTACAGGTAACCCCCGTTTAACGAAGGTTCACACAACAAAATTTCGCTACAACGAAGGTTTCGTTTTACTACCATCTGCTCGTTTAACGAACACCAAACTCGCTTTAACGAAGTTTTATCTAGGTAATTTTTTTCCAAATTTGAAAGCCCCACTGTATCATGCAAGCTGACAGGCTTTTGAATACACCAGGAGCTGCTGGTACTAAGGCCTGCCTCAGGAGAAATCCTGAGACACTTGTTGAATAAAGATCAAGATCAAGCCTCTCGTGGACAACACAGGCACTGCCGATACAAAGGCCTGACTCAGAAGAAATTCTGCATCACCTGTAGCATCAAGATCAAGATCAAGATCACGCGCACCCCTCACTCTCTAGTCAAACCATAACAGCATCACCAGCAGCTCATCTTCCCTAGTTCAACTTACCACCAAAACGCCCTGCAATGTGGCCTAACGTTCCTAAGAAGACCAGGAAGTGTCTTACTCTCGCAGAGAAGCTGGGTATTATTCACAGACACGAGAGAGGCCAGAAAACTAATAACATTGCTTGCCACCATCTTGACTCCATCTGTCAAATATTTTCAAGTCAGCAGACTCTATTAAGAAGGCTGGTGAGACTGTATCTTCCTTGAAAGCTAAAAGAACCACCTGAACTCGTGACTCTGCAATGGATAAAATGGAAAGCCTTGTGGAAATGTGGTACAGAAGTTTTGTATGCGGTACCATGATGCGCACTTTGTTTACATTCCACAGGTTGCCGGTTAGTGTATTTCCCGTTTCACTCTCTCTCCCTTTATAAAGTTAAGATCATCAACATTATAAAGTTACGTACATACATACATTAGTGTACATTATAATGACTTAAATTAAACTACCTAAATGTTTAACTTCATAATTTTTACTTTCATTAAACCTTTTACTGTACTATGATGCACTCTCGCTTTGCTTACTCTCAATGGAAGTTCAAATCAGGGGTTAAACTTGTTATAAACGGTTCGCTTAACGAAGTTTCGCTTAACGAAGTGTTTTTTAGGAACGTAACCCCTTCGTTAAGCGGGGGTTGCCTGTATACTGTTTATAGTGGCCGTAGCCACACACACTGGTTGTCTGGTGGGAAGCTTCATGCTGTCTCCCAGTCGGTGTGCAGTCATCGTCTGCACGACCTGTTAGCTACAAGTATCTTGACTCCCTGCGTGGCTGGTTATCACCCGGAGTTGGTAGCTGGGCTTGTGTATACCACCGGATGTGGAATATACGTCGTGTCTTGTAGTAAGCCGTAGGCACGGGGAGTCAGTCTTGACAGGTGCTGGCAAGCATCTGTTGCATTAAGTAATATAGTAATATACACTGCGCATCTTGTCCCAGTCTGTAGGCACTTACAGCCTGGGTACAAGACGTGTGGAGAGGCATTAATACTCCCGTAGAGAAGTGGGTGGAATTGTCCTTGTGGGCGGTTTTCTCTACAGAGTATTAAGGCTTTGCCCTTAACACATAACTTATATACTATATATAAATTCTACTTGGTTTGGTGTAGGAGGAGAAGGAGTTGCTAAGGAGATTCCCTAGCAGTGGGGGAAGTTATACACTGCTGGCGACCTCTATTTCTGTAGTATTATTTGTCTACTACTAGGGGCTGGGTGTGCAAGGCTCAGGGAAGGGATTGGTACATGCTGGCATCATTACCAAATCCTCATAAGGCACAAGTGATAACAGAGTATCTCGTCGCCTCTCAAGGCAGCTGTGACGCCGTGAGGGAACAGCAGTCTATTAGAGTTTGCACATTTTCACCAGAAAGAACCTGAGTGTTGCGGCTGCTGTGAAATATAGTGTTGGGGACCCTGTGGAGCGTCATACTCCCCGGTGAGCAGCAGTTAACCGTAACAATACCTATAAATCAAGTACAATTCGTTCTAAGCTTAATAAAACCTCAAGTTTATAAAAATTTCAATGTAATTGTTTTTACAAATTTTATTTGTACATACTGTAAGTGAAGACTTGTAATGGATAATGTAGAAGTGGAGAGGAGGAGGGAGTTCTTGGAGGACCAGTTACCATCCATGAAAATGTCTTTTTAACTTTTCTCCTAGTGCAATTCCTGTGAATCCACTAGTGGAGGGCTGTGGCTCACTAACTTTTGCACTCTCACTAGATTTGTTATTTTCACCATTAATAAGCTTCTTTTGTTCCATTATAAGTTTCTAAATGAAAAACTACCAACAGAATGCAGAAGAATGTTGTTTTTCTCAAGACTGCGGCAGGACTAGGAATGCGCACCAGTATGCAGTATACCGAAATACCGGCATTACTGGTAATACCGGTATCAGAACAGGACAAGGCAGTGGCAGGGAGGGAGAGGACAGAGCTTTATTTACAACCATGTGTGTAGCCGTTCAATTACCAGATATTTTCACCACTAATAAGCCTTTGGTGTTAATGTAAGTTTATAAATGAAAAACCTGAGACAGAATGCACGAGAATGTTGTTCTGACAACCACAGCAGCACAACTGGTGGAGTGAGGAAGCAAGAGGCCAGGGAGCCTTGTTTATAACTACATGTGTGGACGTTCGACTATCAGATAATTTTTTGAGTATTAAATAGAACTTTTGTGTTCAAGTATTTAAAAGTTTGACTATTAAGATGTTTGAGTATTGAGCCTCCACTCTACAGACTGGGTAAATATAGTGAAGGGACTAAAAATCTACTGAAAATTGAAATAAGATAAAAAATAGGGATAGAACAAATATTATCAAGGACTGGGAAGCTGGCTGGTAAGACAGAATACAACTATACAGTGAAGACTCAATATTGGAACGTCTTTGTAGTCGAACTTTTCAATACTTGAATGTTAAAGTTTAACTTGATACTCAAAAAAATATCTGGTACTCAAACATTGTGATACCAGTAATACTGCTAATATCAAAGTTAAAATACCAGTATTTCGATATACCAGATACTGGTTGTGAAAATAACAACATTCTCCTGCATTCTGTGTGCTGTTTTTCATTTAGAAACTTACAGTGGCACAAAAGAGGCATATTAGCGGTGAAAATAAAAAATTTAGTGAGAGTGCAAGTGTTAGTGAGCCACAGCCCTCCACTAGTTGGTTCCCAGGAATCACACCAGAAGACGAGTTACCAGACATTTTCATCGATGGTGACTCATCCTCCGATTAATCATTATATATATAGGACAAGAAAAAACAGTTATGAACCTACAAAAACAAGATTTACAGATATTGCCTACACAAAAAAGAAAACCAACGTGACTTGTCACCGCAATTAGCACTCCGCCCACAATGCAGAACCAGCCAATCACATCGCTGCCTCCACTCCACCAGACCACGCAGTGAGCCAACCAATCAGGTTGCTAGAAATAACAGCTACCTTCTACCTGATCCATTCACAGGAAATATAAGTCACACTTGCCACACTTCACACATTCTGGCTGAAGATCTTCCCTGAAGAGGAACAAAATGTTGCTACAAACTTTTTTTGGACAGCTCATCGGGGCTCTTACTGTTCAAAAGAAACAATTCATTATGCAAATAGAAGACACAGCAAAACCTTAATAATGCTGGTCGCTAATGCCTTTAATATTGTATGTAAGATGGAATATGATATATATATATATATATATATATATATATATATATATATATATATATATATATATATATATATACATACATACACATACATCTATATACAGTAATACTCCGCTTAACGAACAGGACATGGGGTGTCAAAGCTGTTCGTAGAGCAGAAATTCGTTAAGCGGACGTAATTTTTCTATAGGAAATAATGGAAGTGGGGATCCGATCTGGGCTGCTTCCCAACATACCACATGGGTTAAAAAAAAAAAAAAAAAAATATATATATATATATATATATATATATATATATATATATATATATATATATATATATATATATATATATATATATATATATTAGCTTTTTACAAGCCTTGCCCCCAAGAAAGGATTGTTTTGTAATGTATAAAGTGAAATCTTACATGAAATACCAAAAAAATAAAGCAGAGATGATGAGATCGGCCACAGAGGTGGAGACTCTGGCGACTTGGCCGCTTCTTCTTCTTGTGACCTTTTTAGCTTGGCATATTGTCTTTTACCACGATATTAAATTTGTTTTCACTCCTCTATTGCCTGCTATAATGGATATCATATCTTAGTATTCATATACGCTCATGCCATGAGGATAACCTGGACTCCGTGGCAGTGAGTGATAGTGAATTACTAATGAAATACCACGGTATTTCATTAGTAATTCACTATGGAATAATTCTCATTAACAATTTCCACACAATATGAAGTGATGTAAAACGCTAAGATGAATAATATATTGCACTGTATAATATAATATATGGAGAATTGGGCCACAGGTGGTACAAGAGTTTAGTGGCTACACACTAGAGATAGAGGCGGGGAGCCAGCCAATCACAGTGAAGGTGCCGCGTTCGGTCCCTCACCTGGCAAATTCAAACACAGAAAATTTGCTAAAACAGATGTGGTTGTACGTTATGCGGACTTTTTGGTCTAACTTTATATAGTACGTTAAACCAGAAATTCGTTAGACGAACGTTCGTTAAGCGGAGTATTTTATATACAGTAAGGTCTCGGTTTACGTCAGAGTTACGTTCCTAAAACATGACGTAAGTCGATTTTGTACGTAACTCGAGTTTCTGTACATTTCAAAGCATATTATCGAGTTTTCAACCAATCATTGTTTATGGTCATTCAGGTAAGTTAAACGTTATATTGTTATATTATTTACAACTATGTAGGAATATGAAACACAAGCTTGTTTTTGTTGTTGATTAGGGCCACGAACGCGAAGGACTGCAGGTTGCCAAGAGGGGTGGACGCCTGAGGCCGCCAGGAGGGTGGGCAGGTCGAATGTTGTGATGCCCACAGGGCGGACAGCTGGGAGCGTAGTGCAGTGCGGTGGGAGTAGAAGCGTGGGCAGCGGGGCAGGAAATGCAATAGGAAAGGGCAATAGGGATCAGCAGACAGGCGCAGACGGTGCAAGTGAGCTGCGAGTGTCGTGTGGCCCAGGCAAAGGCTCTGGAGTTGTTATTGTTGTGATGGGTGTGTGAGCCCTCAAGGTCGTCAACCTCCCCGTTGTCATGGTAACGGGCTTCCCATTTTCTTCTTCCCTCCCTCACACACAGCTGCTGCCTCCCTTCTCATGTCTTTTAATTATGTCCTCTTTTTCTTGTAGCATAATGGTTTTCCTTTTCTTAGCATCATTGCTGTCACTAAGAAGTTTTCTCTTTGGTGCCATTGAGCAAGATACTAAGAACTTGAGCCAGTAAACGCAGAAGTAGGATAACACTCTTGCCAGGGGCGATGGTGTGGTGGAACTGAGGCAGGGTGTTATTGTATTCAAGCGTGAGGCGGGCTGTGTGGCGGGCAACCACCAACAATAACAATAAATCCCGCACTTTACAATTTATAAATTTTCAATTGTTTTAATCTTAAATTGCCTTATAGTGGACTGACGTAACTATGAGTTTGACGTAACTCGAGACCGACGTAACCCGGGACTTTACTGTATATATATATATATATATATATATATATATATATATATATATATATATATATGTACAGTAATCACCCGCGTATCCGGATTTTAGCAGCCAAGGCTTTGGTGGATACGTGAAATATCCAGATACGCGGAATTTCCTCTCCCAATCCCTTATAAATTGAGAAAAAATATGTACATAACCCAAATGGGTAAGAAAACAATGACTGAAAGCACATTGAATGTAAAATCTGTAACAAAAAATGGTATATAAGCAGAACATGGGGGTGGTTGGGATGTACACCCAAAAGTAAAGGCGGCGTCACACTACCACTTTTCCGTCAACTTTCTGCCAACTTTTCGTTGCCAGTAGTCGTCACACACAAGCTCACTACCATCTTTGTCATGTTTGTCAACTGTAAACAAACACGGTGGCCCCTTCACCCCAAGTAAGTCCTTGCTATTTTTTCGTTGCTATTTTTGGCCTTTATTGCTCTCTATGAGAAATTCGTCAAATAGCTTTGTCCACTTATAAACAACAGAGCAGCTGATCTTGGCCAGTTGTTCCTTGAAAGTTCTTCCTTGGAACGTTGCAGTCACACAAATGTAAACAAACAACTGAACCACTTTCAATAGTAATTCACTATCACTCGGTGCCACGGAGTCAAGGTGATCCTCATGGCATGATCATATATAAGCACAGAGACTTGATATCCATTATAGCAGGCAATAAACGAGTGGAAACATAAATATCGGGGTGAAAGCGTCTCGTTAACTAAAAGGGTCACAAGAAGAAGTGGCCGAGTCACCACGAGTCCCCACCACGTCTGTGACCAATCTCATCTCTGCTTTATTTTTGGTATTCCATGTAACATTTAACTTTATGTATTTCAAAACAATCCTTTCTTGGGTGCAAGGTTTGCAAAAGGGTAATAAAAATGTTGTTTTGTGAATATAAATGTATATATAAGACAGTAACACCATCTCGAGAGATGGTGTTCCCAGCAACCTGATAGCAACCTTGTTACCGTCCCTCCAAGTGTTCATGGATGCCATATCGCGGCAGGAGGTTGTTCTGACTTTATTAAAGCTTCTTGGATCCAGCTCCGTGAGGGCATGGGAGTAAATGCTGCTGCCTTGCAAGATGGAGGGATCGCTCACGTGGTAGGTTTGAATACACTTGGGGGCAGCGCCGGATAGTAGCGAATTTCGGATAATGGCAATGCGGATATGCGGGCGATAATTGTATATACATATATATATAATATATATATATATATATATATATATATATATATATATATATATATATATATATTACGGTCACGGCTACGGTTAACTGCCACAGCTCGCTAGGGAGAGTGTTATCCTGGCGAGATCGCCAACTTTCTGTTACGTACGCCACTCTAGCTGTGACTATCTGCTGCTGCTCACTGAGGAGTGTGTTGGTCTGGCAAAATTGCCAGTTTGTTACGGTACAGTTAGTGGGGGAATATAAGACTCCACCGAGTCCCCACTACTATAAATCACAGCAGCCGTAACCCTCAGGTTCTTTAAAGGTCGCCAACAGTGTATAACCTCCCCCACTGTAAGGGAATCTCCTTAGCAACTCCTTCTCCTCCTGTACCCAACCAAGTAGAATTTATAAATGGTAGATGTTATGTGTAACAGGGTGAGGCCTTAATACCCCCTAGAGAAACCACCCACAAGGACAATTCCATCCACTTCTCTATGAAGTATTAATTCCTCTCCAACACGCCTTGCCCACAGACTGGGACAACACGCGCAGTGTATATATTACTGTACTATCTATTACTACGAGAAGTGCTTCCTAACACCTGTCAGACTGACTCCCCTAGGCTACAACTACTACAACATATGATGTGTACAGCACATCCGGTGGTGTACACACAAGCCCAGACACCACCTACGGGTGACAACAGCCACACAGAGTCCAGATACTCGTCACAGACAAGTCTGGCGGACGAGAACTACGCACCACTGGCTGACAGCACGAAGCTTCTCAGCTTTCACTAGCGTGCGTAGCTACAACCACTACAACACAGTATACTACTGGGGCTATACAAAAGATGATGGGGGCACACAGCCGCCCACCAAAACACACTGGTGACTACAGCCACCTACAACAATCAAGACGAGACAGAAACGTGTCTCTCCTCCGTGCCGCCGCCACAAGACGGGACAAACGCAATTCCCGAGAAGTGTAGCCAAACCAACTACGCTTCTCCTAGAAAAACAAGCCGCTGTTCTACAGCCACGGTCTACCCAGTAGCAAGCCAGCTACTCAAACAGGAGGGCACAACTCTCATACCAATGACTACTTAAGTACCTCAAAAAGCCCAGCCAACACGCATCTCTCTACCCTTTGCCAGACCGACGAGTGCGTGTCTATCTTCGCTGAAGGCTAACTTGGTACTATAAACAGTATACTACTGATACTACACAACAGATGATGGGGGGCACACAGCTGCCCACCAAACACACTTGTGACCACGGCCACCACAACAACAAACAGAACGAGACAATAACGCGTCCTTCCGTGTCGCCACACCCGAGTGGACGAACGCACGAGAAGTGCAGCCAAACTAACTACACTTCTCCTAGAGCAACAAGCCCGTTGCTCTAACAGTCACGGTCTTCCCAGTAGCAAGCCAGCTACTCAAAGGAGGGCACA
This sequence comes from Portunus trituberculatus, assembly GCF_017591435.1. Classification (NCBI taxonomy): domain Eukaryota; kingdom Metazoa; phylum Arthropoda; class Malacostraca; order Decapoda; family Portunidae; genus Portunus; species Portunus trituberculatus. The sequence goes on from NC_059303.1 coordinate 1,870,827, forward strand.
AACTCCCAGACCGATAACTAGTGAGCACCTAGAGAAGTCCAGCAACACGTCGCTCTCTACCATGTGCCAGAACCACGAGCGTCCGTGTCCACCTCCGCTGAAGACTACCTTGGTACTGACTCGCTCGCCAGACAACGAGAAACAGGGAGAGGGAGGCGGGTTGTCTGCTCAACAGAACAGGCCGAGGGGCCCGTGCTGGGTGGCGCCACACATACGCATATAATATAATTAAATAAAGGGGAAATAATGCGGTGCCCCTCACAATATATATATATATATATATATATATATATATATATATATATATATATATATATATATATATATATATATACAGGCAATCTCCGCTAAATGAAGGGGTTACGTTCCTTAAAAAACACTTCGTTAAGCGAAACTTTGTTTAGTGAACCGATAATAACAAGTTTAACTCCTGACTTGAACTTCCATTGAGAGTAAACAAAGCTAGAGTGCATCATAGTACAGTGAAAGGTTTAATGAAAGTAAAAATTATGAAGTTTAACATTTAGGCAGTTAAATTTAATTTAAGTCATTGTAATGTACACTAATGTATGTATGTACGTAATTTTATAATGTTGATGATCTTAAATTTATGAAGGGAGGGAGAGTGAAACGGGAAAGACACTAACCAGCAACCTGTGGAATGTATACAAAGGGTGCATCATGGTACCGCATACAAAACTTATGTTCTACATTTCCACAAGGCTTTCCATTTTATCCATTGTAGAGTCACGAGTTCAGGTGGTTCTTTTAGCTTGCAAGGAAGATACAGTTTCACCAGCCTTCTTAATAGAGTCTGCTGACTTGAAAATAGTAGAGACAGTATATGGAGTCAAGATGGGGGCCAGCAATGCTATAGTTTTCTCGCCTCTCTCGTGTCTATGAATAATATCCTGCTTCACTTTGAGAGTAAGAGACTTCCTGGTCTTCTTAGGAATGTAGACCACATTGCAGAGCATTTTGGTGGTAAGTTGAGCGAGTGAAGATGAGCTGCCGCTGACGCTGTTATGGGAGTGAGTGGTGTGTGTGCTGTCCACGAGAGGCTTGATCTTGATCTTGATCTTGATTCTACAGGTGTCCCAGGATTTCTCCTGAGGCAGGCCTTAGTATTTGCGGCTCCTGGTGTATTCTAAAGCTTGTCGGCTTGCGTGATACGGCGGGGCTTTCAAACTTGGAAAAAATTTCCTGGATAAAACTTTGTTAAAGCGAGTTTAGTGTTCGTTAAACGAGCAGATGGTAGTAAAATGAAACCTTCGTTGTAGTGAAATTTCGTTGTGTGAATCTTCATTAAACGGGGAATGCCTGTATATATATATATATATATATATATATATATATATATATATATATATATATATATATATATATATATTCACAAATATATTTACTGTAAAACCACAGCTCACGACCATAATTCGTTCCTAAATCCTGTTCGTCACCCAATTTGTTCGTCCCCTGAATCAATTTTTCCCATAAGAATGTATTGAAATACCATTAATCTGTTCCAGACCAAAAAAAAATTCATACCTTTGTCCATAAAACCCATTCAAAATTGACCTTTAATGTATGCATGACATGAACAAAATAATTATAGAAAGCCTAAATTGTTTTACTTACCTAAGTGCTATCAAAATTATAATAAAATGAATAAAAAAGAAAAGGTTATTTACTTGAGAGACTACACGTTGATGGCATGATGGAATGGAGGAGAGGAGGATGGGGAGGAAGACAGACTAGATCCGAGAAGACAGTCATGAGAGAGAACTTTGGATGTGCACAGCGTGCCAGAGCTACATAACAGCTGTGTAGTGTCACAAGTCAGTGCCACTATGTGGGGCCCCGTTATAGTGAACATCGGCATGGGAAACATGGAAAGATTGCCAGTCTTCGTCTCTGCCTTGGAAGACCCTTGTCTGCTGGGGACTGACTTCCTAACGCGTGTGGGAGCAAGTTTGGACTTCCAAGAAGGGAAGTTAAAGGTAGGTGGCCAGAAAGTTCCTTTGATCCTCGGAGGTGATGCTTAGTGTGAGAGAAGCGGGCAGTAGGGCGGTGTTCCTTGCCAGGCGAGCGAGGAAACAGCTGCGATGGATGTGCCACAATCTGCAGTACCTGGACATGGCCAGGATGATGATGACAGCAACGCTGAGAGCCACCAGAGCAGCGAGGATAACGCCGAAGAAGCTACAGTAGAGCGCGCTGGTAACATCACCATGCCCAAGAAAAACAGGAGAAAATCATGGTGGCACGGAGATTATGTTATGTAATATTTTTTGTATGCTCCTGTTTCTATTTTCTTTTGTGCTTATGTTTTGTTTTGTTGTTGTCTATCAGACAAATGGTTCGCCTGCTGGTGAGCCATTTAACCGCGTTCATCCCCCGAAATATTGTTCGTCCCCTGGGTCGATATATTGACAAATTTTTTGCTCGTCTCCCGAATTGTTCGTCCCTAGAGACGTTTGTCAAGCGAGGTTTTACCGTACATCTACTTATGAAGATGATATTAAGTTGAGATTATAGCATCATTCCAATAAGCAAGAAAATGAATTTTGTTATAAAAGTTTTGGTTAGAAACCATAAATCTTAATTTAACTAAAAATTGACTCTAGAAGAAAATGGTGTGTTCCTTCTGGCTCAAGATGATGGAAAGATTTGACAGAACAGTAAAAAAAACAACGGAAATCGTTGAAGATGATGGAAAAAGTGCTAGTGTGACGCCGCCTTAAGTGCTGCTGCCTAGCGGGATTGAGGAATTGCTCGCGCGGTAGGTTTGAATATGCTTGGGGGCAGCTCCGGATAGTAACAAATTCCGGATAGTGGAGATCTGGATACGCGGGCGATTACTGTATATACAGGCAACCCCCGCTTAATGAAGGGGTTACGTTCCTAAAAAAACACCGTTAAGCGAAACTTCGTTAAGCGAACTGATTATAACAAGTTTAACTCCTGATTTGAACTTCCATTGAGAGTAAGCAAAGCGAGAGTGCATCATACTACAGTAAAAGATTTAATGAATGTAAAAATTATGAAGTTAAACATTTAGGTAGTTTAATTTAAGTCATTATAATGTACACTAATGTATGTATGTACGTAACTTTATAATGTTGATAATCATAACTTTATGAAGGGAGGGAGAGTGAAACGGGAAATACACTAACCGGCAACCTGTGGAATGTAAATAAAGTACGCATCATGGTACCGCATACAAAACTTATGTACCACATTTCCAAAAGGCTTTCCATTTTATCCATTGTAGAGTCATGAGTTCAGGTGGTTCTTTTAGATTTCAAGGAAGATGAGGTTTCACCAGCCTTCTTAATAGTCTGCTGACTTGAAAATAGTAGACAGTAGATGGAGTCAAGATGGTGGCAAGCAATGTTATTAGTTTTCTGGCCTCTGTCGTGTCTGTGAATAATACCCAGCTTCACTTCGAGAGTAAGACACTTCCTGGTCTTCTTAGGAACATTAGGCCACATTGCAGGGCATTTTGGTGGTCAGTTGAACTAGGGAAGATGAGCTGCTGGTGACGCTGTTATGTTTTGACTGGGGAGTGAGTGGTGTGCATGATCTTGATCTTGATCTTGATGCTACAGGTGACGCAGAATTTCTTCTGAGTTAGGCCTTTGTATTGGCAGCGCCTGTGTTGTCCACGAGAGGCTTGATCTTGATCTTTATTCCACAGGTGTCTCAGGATTTCTTTTGAGGCAGGCCTTAGTACCAGCAGCTCCTGGTGTATTCAAAAGCCTGTCAGCTTGCATGATACGGTGGGGCTTTCAAATTTTGAAAAAAACCTTGATAAACTTTGTTAAAGCGAGTTTGGTGTTCGTTAAACGAGCAGATGGTAGTAAAATGATACCTTTGTTGTAGCGAAATTTCGTTGCCTGAACCTTCTTTAAAGGGGGTTCCCTGGATATATATGCTATACTGTTGAACCTCGATAACTCGGACCCCAATAACTTGGATTTCATGATTAGTCGGACTCTGACTGCCCCAGGGTCCGAGTTGAACTACCTGTCCCCCATTTTTTTTTTCTCTTATTTTCCTGTATTTTACTTTCTATTCACATTATCAAAAATCTAATTCCAACAAAAAATTGGATTTTAGTTGTATTTCAAAATGATACCAAACAAAAGGCAATCAGAATTTTTGAAGTGTAAATAAAAACACTTCAAGATATTTGCTCCTAAAGATTTTTCATATTTTCTTCTTTGTTTGGCTATTTGTATTCTTCTGATTGACATGAAATTTTCACTCATGATTGTGTATACAATAGTGACTTCTTGAAGCATGATAAAATGATAATGCATGAGATCCCTGCTTATTTAGATAATATTATTCACTCGTACATGAGGGTTGGGAAGGCGCCATCAGCAACGTCACTGCAATCTGTTGTTTTGCTACTGAACTGGACACTCTCTGAGTTGTTATTAGAGTGTTGAAGTGAGATAATAATGCAGTGAAGTATTTAATTCTCGTCTAGTCTAGCTTTTAACCTCTGTCTCAACAAAATCTTTTGTATATAGAGTTATTGTGAGAGTTATGGGATGTATAGCTGTGATGATGAAGGTAGTGTGAAAAAACAGTGTTTGAAAAGATAATAGCTGTCTTATGATATAAAGAGATGGTAGAGATGGGTGTCAGTGTGGCGTAGGATGAGGTCAGGGTCTTGAATGGGGAGATAACACACGTGACTGAGGGGGAGAGGGGAGGCGAGGAATCAAGGTCCCACAATGATACGTTTGTTTATTTGTTTCTTGTTGGCCTCTCTTCTTGAAGTTTCTGATTCTAATCCTCGTCATTTTATGCCTATAAGGATGTTATTTCCGACACCTGGCCATATACTGTGTTGGGTACGAGTCAGGCTATGATGCAACTGCACGAGATATTTAAGAATAGCTTCCTGGTAGAAAGGGTATTTAATTATCAAAAATCAAACTACACCATCTGGTAATTTAGGGTCTGAAGGTTTTGGAGAGACAAATGTGATCCCAAAATTTTAAATCACCCAAAATTAAATAAATAAATCTTACACAATTTTTTTTTTTTTTTTTTTTTTTTTTTTTTCCTAGTGTGTGTTTGGGGGGATGGGGAATTTGTATAAGTCGTACATTCACATTTGTCGGACTAAGCTTTCCCCTTATTAGTCTGAGTTAGCAAGGATCAACAGTAATCACGAGAAGAGACTGGGCACGGACCAGGTGGGTTAAATCAAGTAGATGCAAGGCTTAGATTTTGAGAATATTGAACCATTCACAGGAAAATTAAAGCTTTCATTTTGTGGAGAGATTATTAGTGTCACTAGTGAGGAATTATATTGCTCAAGAGTGGCAAGAAATTTAGTACTAGTGACTGTACCAACTATATGTTATTGCACAAAACTCTTTCCATTACGTTAGAAATCATATTAAAAAGAAATGGACTGGTCTTCACCAATCCATTTCCTTATAACATTATAGGAGATTTGTAGCAGATGATGTACTGATGTTTAATCATGTTATGCATTGTTATATAATTAAAGAAATATGGAGAAAATCATATAGGAAATATACATATGTTTTGTTAAGCGTAATCCCTCCTGCAGGCTACCTCACCCAGCCACTGGTAAAAAACAAATTTGATGTGGTGCTTCTCGCCTTGATCAGAACTACACAAATCACCCCAGAGACCAGTACTTGGGCACAGGCTCGTCAGCAAGCTATCACATCTATCATCAGGCTTGTGGAGACTGTTGGCATCCAAAAGGATGGGAAAGGTATGTGCATTAACTTCCATTCTCTGAAATAAATATTCACTTGTGCCATTTTTTATTGTTTATCTCCTTTATAATCAACCCAAGGATAATGTTGAGAAAGTGACCCATTCCCATTATTATTTTTTCTAGTTTCACAGTAGTGACAGGAATTCACTCATGTAGTGTTGATTGACTTCATGGATGCTGAGAATGAGTGGCAGCTAAAACCAAGTACAGCTGAACTGTGAAGCAGTCTGTATGGAATAATACTCAAAGCTGTCTGAATTAGATTTCCCTACAAACTTACAAATTCCTATGTTGGGAACCTCTGGATCATGCTGTGTCCAGTAGCATTATCTTGGGTACAATGATTTTGCAGGCCTTGATGTGGGCAGTTGTGCTGTGAGGTGCCTGCTGGTGTGAAAATTTACCAACTTTGCTTTTGAAACATTTTTTTTTTTATATTGTTAATACATGAATCCCTGTTACAAGTTAGCTTGCTGTCTCTACCATTGTTATAATATGTTTCCAAGTTGTTCTCTTTGAGAGTAGTTGCTGCCCTGTTAGAATCTTTCTGGATCATTCTGTTTTAGAGAAGTTCTTTAGAACAGGTGTCTGTTTTATTATAATTGATCAGTGTTTCGTTATTTTGATTTAAAAAAAGTCCTCTTAGCCATATACATAGTCTGCAGCTTTTTATTTGTTTATTAATTTATTATTTAGTTATTTTCTAAGAGAGAGAGAGAGAGAGAGAAAAAAAAAACCTTTGAATCTTTCTTTATAGCCATTACATAATGTTATATATTAAGGCAGGTTCACACGTGCCAATTTGTGACAAATTTTACATCGGTATAATTTCCAACTCAAAATTGGTGCCTAGCAACTGGAGAAACCAGTCACAAAACAAGACCAATGTTGGTCTTGTTAGTCAATTTGCAACTTTATTTACATCGTGATATCGCGGAGTAAGCTTTAAAAATGTGGTCTCCAGGTATAGAGAAGAAGATATTAGAATTGGTGAGAAAAAAAAAAAAACTTTTTCTTTATGCAGGAGGGAAGCTAGCCAAGGCCAACAAAATATTGAATAAAAGGCCCACTTGTAGTGCTGGTTTCCTTATAAAGTAGTAAGAAATTAGTTAAAATCAAGTAACAAATGTCTTGAAACCTCCCTCTTAAAAGAAGTCAAGTCATAGAGGAAGGTTTCAAGACATTTTTTCCTTGATTTTGGCTAATTTCTTACTACTTTTTAAGGGAACCAGCATTTCAAGTGGGCCTTTTTTTTTTTTTTTTTTTTTAATACTTTGTTGGCCTTCACTGGCTTTCCTCCTGTATAAAAAAAAAAAAAAAATCTGTTTTTCCTTCACTAATTCTAACATCTTCTCTATACCTTGAGACTATGTATTCAAAGCATACTTTGTGACATCACAATGTAAATAAAGTCGCAAATCGACTAACAAGACCAACATGTTGGTCTTGTGTTGCGACTGGTTTCTACAGTTATTAGGCATCTATTCTAAGTCAGAAACTCTACCAATGTGAAATATCAGGTACAAATTGACACGTGTGAACCCGCCTTCTGGGACCCCAGAAATTAATTATACAGTATAAAAAAAAAGCTTGCACAAATTGTCGTTCAATGAAATAGCTGCCACTTTATAAGAATTGTTTTCCTCAATGCAGGTTGTTGTTAGAGGTGAGGATTAAAGACTTGTTAGAATTTCATTTGATCACCATTGTGCAGTCTTCTTAAGATTAACAATTTTCTTAAGAAAAATGTAGGCAAATTTAGTGTGGTAGACACTCCTTTTTTTTCCTTTTGCTTAGCCAGGGACATATCCACAGGCATTTTCTTTTCTGTTGACTTCTGGTACACCAAAAGAAGAGCAACCACAGCTTTAGCATCGTCACTGGAGGAAGACATCTTGGCAGTTAGCAGTTTGTTTACAATCACTTCCTGCCTAGGCACCAACTAGTCGATAGTTCGCAGTCGCTATGTGTGACACTTTCCAACTAGAAGAGATGTGTCAGAAACTCTTTTGAACCTGCCTGTAGAATATTACAGGTTGATTTGTGGTTAGCGTTTTTTTAAGAATAGCTTTTCAGGCAAAATTGATAATACAAATAAATAAATAAATAGATAAAATAAAATAAAATAAACTGAAACTCAAAAGTAGATAAATAAAATAAAATGAAGTAGAAATAGAAATAATAATTTAAGAATAGCTTTTCAGGCAAAATTGATAATACAAATAAATAAATAAATAGATAAAATAAAATAAAATAAACAAACTCAAAAGTAGATAAATAAAATAAAATAAAGTAGAAATAGTAATACATGTACCTAAAGGCGTGTACACACGTTGCATTTTTCATATCGTATCATCATTGTATAGCAGTGTAGACAGGATAATGTTGGACCGTTGCTTGTCAAAATATGATACAAACATACGCAACAGACTCGATCCACCATTTGTCGGTCAGTCCTCGTGTGGACGTGGAGCATGGCATCGTCATGTTGCCCATTAAGTATTGTTGTGGATGGTCACGAGATTTTTTTTTGCAGTTTTCAACCCAATTGCAGACAACAGAAACTCAGAATCAGTTGGGTGCAACTTTAAACTCTTTGTACAGTACACTCATATGCTGGAATTTGAAGTCAGGCAACATAGTTGTTCCATTGCACATCTCTCTACTTGCATAGAGTTTAGACACCCACCAACACTTTGACTTTTTTTTCCTTTTACTGACCTGATGTTCATGAATAAAAACATACGCAGCTGCAGCCAACTGCACATTTGCACTCATGGCTATGGTCAGAAAGAAACTTGATGACACTGTTGCACCAGGGAATGATGATACAACATGCAGATACGCAACAAGTAGGTACAATACCCTGTTACACTGGATCATATCACTGGGTGATATGCAACGATAAAATTATACATGGAAATGCAGCAAGTGTGTGTGCGCCTTAAGAAGAAAAGTACAGTCAGTTCTTGTGAGGGTTGTGCTCCTGGAGACATTATGATATTCAAACATGATTTTCCCACAGAAAACAGTAGTAATAGATATTGGGGGTTACATTTCTGGCCAGTGGAAAATTCTGCCTATTTTAGAGATTTTGTTACTCAAACTTTAAAAATACTATAAATTTCATATTTGATGGCCCATAAGATGCATGGGCTCATAAGACAAAGCCAGTTTTGAAAGACATTGAGATAAAAAAAAAAAAAGATAAATGACTGAATTTAAGCTCTAAATATGAAGTGAAGGATTTCATCTGACATTTGAAGACTCACATGCATTTTTAGTCAAAGAATTTCTTATAGTCAGGGGAGTTAAGAGAGATCTCTCTCTCTCTGATAGACAGCACAGAAAAATTTAGTTAGACCGTGACTTTTGACTCAAACCCAGATGGGGGAAAACTTGGAACATTCATGAGTGTGGGCATGAGAGCAAGTCAAGTCATTGCACACATAGACACACTATCCAGCTTTGGAACGAAAATGAGGATAGAGAAAGTAGGAACAGAAAAGGCGCTACTCTCAGTTGCCTTAGACAGATATGTTTCAGTGAGGAAAAGAAGATCAGGTTTAGTAGAGGAGGTGGTATTCTACAGATTGAAAATTAGATCTAAAGGCGCGTCCACACTTATTGCATATCCATTTATCGTATCATCGTTCTGTAGCAGTGTGGACGGGATATCATTGTACTGTTGTGTGTCAAAATATGATACAAAGATATGCAATGGGCTTGATCCACCATTTGTCAGTCTTTTGCTATAACATCAAAGGAATGATACACAACTCACCAACTCTAGTGTGGATGGGGAGCGTGGCATTGTCCCGTTGCACGTTCAGTATTGTCGTGGATGGTCACGAGTACAGAAGTTCATTTGTAACTGCTCATGATTGTGTCTTCTATATTTGTATATAAACTGAAGATATTGTTACACCAAGCAACGATGATACAGCATACAGATCCGCAATGAGTGGGCACAATACCCTGATGCACCATAGCGTATCACTGGGTGATACACAACAATGAAACAATACGTGGAAATGCAACAAGTGTGTACGCACCTTAAGACTGCGAATCTTGCAGAAGTTAATGAAGAAAAAGTTTAGAAAAGTGTCAAGATATTTATGTTCTATACTGAGAGATCTGTCCAACCTGTGGACATTCTTGGTCCCCTCCACAGAAGGGGTTTCCAAGACTCCAAGTTACATACACATGCATATCTCGTTCAATTAATGAAAATATATAATATAAAAACACAAGTTTATTTAGTGTTCTTACCTTGGAGACACATTTTTGGCTAATGGTGTTAAAGGGTGGAGGAGGAGGAGGGAGGGAAGAAGGGATGCAGGCACCATTCACACAAACATTAAACATAAATTAAAACTAAACTTTCTTTAGACAAAAAAAAGCCATTAAATAGTATGAAAATATTGAAAGAACAATCACAGTGCATGAGATTCACAGGGAACACATAGATACAGTAAGTCCTCGTTATGCCATACCTATGCGTTCCATAAAACCTTACGGCAAATCAAAATTATCGTACACCAAACCCATTATAACATGTAATAATAGAGAATGCGTTCCATTACATCAAAAGTCACTCCTACAGAAATGAAATTACATGAAAATAGTCACATAAAAAAAAAAAAAATGTAAAGTACTGCACAAAAGAAATAAACAAAATGTTTTTATTTACCTTTCACTCGCCATGTATTCTATCAGATGATGTCCCCCCCGAGGCTAAGGGACAGTAGGGATTTCAGCCCTTACTCATCTTCTGCTGAGTGGGCAGATGAGGATAAAGCGCGGTTCACACGAGGAATGTTTACCCATGTTCCGGGAACAAGTTTTCCAATGTTCCGGGAATTTGTTCCACCGGATGTTCACATGGTACTGAAGTTTATTCCTGAGACGGCAGACCGATACCGCAACAAGATCAAGATCAAGCACCGTGGTGGTTACCTCAAGTGTTTGCAAGCACCACCATGCCGAGCCACGCACACCACATTAACCACAATCAATGACAAAAAGGCCATTTTACCACTCTAAATTACTCAAAATTCATCTCAGCACTTCTTGTTTAAAAACTTTCTCTTGAGTAGCATGTCCCCAGACCAACACAGTTGTTCCACTATGCCTAAGCTTGTCTAGAAGAATAAATTTGAGGGAAATATCAACCGTGCTGTATATGGCTTTGCCTCCACTGTAAATATTTGCCAAAATTAGTATCAGTTCTGAGGAGGTTAGGTTAGCGTAGGTTAGGTTAAGTTTGGTTGAGATATCTTGATCAAAACATCTAAGGTTTTCATTCACAGCACATCAAAATCTCCCAAATAAATATAGTTTCATTTGAAAATATAAAACATTTGCACTTTTAAATTTGTGATAGAAAATGCCTGTCCATACAGTAGTTTTATATGCAATACCTAATTGTGCAATGTACTTAATACGTCTACTCAAGCTTGCTAATCATTATACCTATATCTATATATTTGGCTGTACGGGTACCTACACGTCTCTTTCTGTGATATACATTACAGAAGTACTGTGAAGGAGCCTTACCTGCAGTCAAAGTGGTCATCGCTGGGTATTGAGCCTTTATTTCTGGGCTATTTCACCATACACTTTCAATCTGAGCTTTTGTTTGGGATAGTCCACATTTTGTGGGTCCCAGAGGAATCTGTGCCCTTCTACCAGTTCGCACAAATATCTAATAACACTCCTGGGCCACAATAATTCGTTCTCCATGATTTAAAACAGTTGTAAACACACGAGGAGAGCAAGCAGCAAATGGTGATCCAGTCATGAATTCCCGCATAGTGTTAGCAAGTTCACCATCAGAGCGGAACCCTGAAAACCGGGAACTTCCTGAGTGGGAACACAGTTTAGCCGAAGCTTGTTCCCGGAACATGGGTAAACATTCCTCGTGTGAACCGCGCTTAAGACGTCATCGTCTGCACTGTTGGAAGCAGATGTGGAAGGGCCAGCTGTAGCAGGGTCAGCACGTTTCACTGTTTTGAAGAAAGAGGATATGGAGGAAGGGCCAGCTGTAAAACTGTCGGCAGCAGATGTGGAAGGGCCAGCTGTAGCAGGGTCGGCAGGTGTGACAGGGACGGCATGTCTGACTGGCTTGAAGAACGAGTAGACGGAGGACTGTTTGGTTTTTCTTGTTTTTTCATCATAGATTTCTTGATAAATCTTGACACTTTTCTCTACATCATGAGCCACTTTGCTACTCCTGGCAGGATTTGGGTGACGTTCCTTCAGGGTTTCCAGAGCTTTTTCAATACCACCGAGACATTCTCTAAGAGTTTTGATGTCCAGGCCATGTACAGGTTCTTCTTCCTCGTCTCCCTCTTTTTCTGCCTCCTGGGATGCCTTGTCTAGCTCTCTAAGTTCATCATTTGAGAGAGGTTCAGCATGGCTTCATCGAAGCCAGCCCTATGGCATATATTTACTATGTCATTTCTGATCGCACCGATGTCATCTTCAGCGAAGCCTGGGAAGTCATACGCGCATTCTGGCCATACTTTATTCCACACCAAATTCATGGTAGACGTCTTCACTTTGTCCGAAGATGACTTGATGTTATCTAAGGCGTGCTTGATGTTATACGACTTCCACCATTCTCTGATAATGGGCTTACCAGGCCCACCTGTGCCCTTTATCAGTTGCTGCATGGTTCGCTGCTGGTAGTAGGCTTTAGCGAAGCCTGGGAAGTCATACGCGCATTCTGGCCATACTTTATTCCACACCAAATTCATGGTAGTCGTCTTCACTTTGTCCGAAGATGACTTGATGTTATCTAAGGCGTGCTTGATGTTATACGACTTCCACCATTCTCTGATAATGGGCTTACCAGGCCCACCTGTGCCCTTTATCATTTGCTGCATGGTTCGCTGCTGGTAGTAGGCTTTAAATGTTTGCCATAATTATTATGAATATATTTGTTCTTACAATAGTCCCTTTAACCCCTTCAGTACCGGATGTGTGTTTTGTGACACGTGCGTGTCACGGCTGAGTTCACGTGCCAGGAACCGAGCGCACTCCCCGTGACACGCACATGCCACGGTTATAAGCTGTGTGTATTGAGGGCTCTCAAGGCCTCGGTTTGTGGGTTATTTCTACCCATGTGGTGGCAAGTGTCTGTGTTTACAAACATAAGGCTGCAGCCATTCGTGGGACGGTTTGAAACGTCATAAACTTTGACCAATGAGTTATTGTCAGTGCTGTGACGTAATTTGTGAAGACCAATCATCATATATTTTTTTTTATACATCATATTTTCTGACCTACGTATGGCAACACATGCTTGTCGAGTGCCGCAATGCGATATTCTCTAGCTTCTTTTCAGTGCTGCCAGAAGTTTTTTTGTGGTAGCACGCGCGGATTTACTTCGCAATTATGGATGTCTCTACAACTGACAGTGAAGATGAATATGATGGTGGGACTATAAGTGAATTTGAGGGGTCTGATGACTCAATGGAAGGTGATGATACTTTGTTTGATCCTGAAGCTATCAGTGATGTAGAGAGTGATGCTAGCAGCGGCGACGAGAGCATTGAGACGTTGTCCGCAAGCAGTGGCCTGTCATGCAGCCCTCCTACCTCACCCCCCACAGCTGCTGGTAGACAAACATATTTCACACTTTTTTCAGACCCATTCTCTGACACCAGACCTAACCCTCTACCTACATGTAACACTGATTTTCCTGATGTACATCCTAGTATTATTCTACATCATGAAGCTAGTGCTATGAGTGATCTACATTGTTTTCAGTTATTCATGGGGAAAGATGTGATTGGTGCTCTGTGTCTCTGGACCAACACATGTGCTGCATATTTTTTTTACTCATGACATGTTGTGGGGTTTCTCTGATAGAAAACATAAAAATAAATAATATAGTGTGAACAGGGTGTTTGTGAGAAGAAGCTGAAGACTACTCCACGGACGATGCGGAGTGCGTGGGCAGTCGGTTCGGCAGCGAAACGTCTTGTTCACATAAGGTTGGCGGGTCAGTAACGATGGGGTTAATATTCCATTTGTTCATCTAATTAGTAATGCATGTAAGTAATATGTAATGCAGTTAAAAAAAAAGGGGGTGCAGGCAGAGAAAGAGATAACAGGCTTCAAGGCTGGTCAAGTTAAAGTCAGTACAGTGCTTACTCCAATTTTGCGAGAAATGGGGCGGCATTGTGAGATGCAAATTTGGAAATCGCGAAATTGGAAGTATTATTCCTATGGGAAAAATTGAATATGGTGGTGAATATGGTCCATGGTCGCCTAATTTTTTAATATTTTCCTAATATTTTGCCCATATTTATATCACATATATATTGAGCCAGGTATCTTTCCATATGAATGATCACAGTGTTTGTACAATGGCTACGAGAATCAAAAATTTGTCCACCATAGGTTTTTACAGCTTTTTCAATTTTCTCATTGTTTTTAACCATTCTCACAGTTGATTCTCCCACACCAAACTTTCTGGAAATATCAGTTTCTTTTTCCATTTCTTTTCATCTTAATTATCTTCATCTTCTGTTCCAAAGTTAGCCTAATGTTTTTCTTGGTTGGTGGCACCATGTCGCACAAAGTCGAGCACAAGGATTCCTCCAAATTTGCAGAGAGAAGTCTGTGGAGGTGCACGTAAACAAATGGAAGGTGGGAAGGAGCGGGGCAGTGTTGCCAGATGAGGTTCGTTGAATTACCGCCAGATTTTTATGAAAACTAGCCAAAAACCACCAAACTATGCAAAATATAATATAAATATGATAATGATATAGTATAATATGATAAATATGAATAAATTAATAAAATGTTGCCTATATAATAAAGTAATATATAATTTGCGGGAACGCTTTCTCTCCCGCCACCACTCCCAATACCGAGAGAAAGGAGCTAGATAGGGAAATTTTAAAAATGGCAATTTTGGGTCCTTGGTTGCAAAATTGGCGTATCGCAAAATTTGAACTCACAAAATTAGAGTAAGCACTGTACTGTGAGTGGCGGGAAGGTGTGGCGTAGATGACGTCATCGCCCTTGCACCCCTGCTGGGCCCTCTCGGATGACAATAGTGGATACTGTATGTGAATTTTTTTTACCGTATATTGAATCGAGGGTAGTAATTTCCAAATACCGTAACTGTGAATTTACCGGATAAAGAAGTACCGTATAACGAGGACATATTGTACTAGCTCACCTGAAGCTGGACCGATGCACCGAGATGCCGACTATAACCTGTATCTCAAAATTTTGCTCGTATCTCATAATAAAAGAAATGACCAAATTGTAGCTTATATCTAAAAAAAAACTCAAATCTCAGGCAGCTTTTATCTTAAATACCACTATATATATATATATATATATATATATACATATAAGTACAGGTGTCCCTCGGTTAACGATCGACTACTTAACGATATTTCGCTCATACGATCCCTCCAAATTAATCCCTATTTTTTGGTTAACGATCGCCAAAATTCGGTTAACGATCGGATTGACCAATCGCAATCGCGATCGCAATCGCGATCGCAGCGCCTCCATCCACCCGCGGCCCGTGCAGTAAACACACCACAGTCTTTCCCGCTGTTTTGATTGTGCAACAACAACTCTATCACGCTCGCTCTAAACTTCTTTTTGTGCTTATTTGTGATCAAGTGAACTTAGTGATGGCTTCCAAGCGACCCAACGATTGTTCTCCACCGGGAGATAAGGCTAAAAATCGAGAAAGAGCATTGGCCTTGATATTAAGTTGAACATTGTGACTCGTCATGAGGGTGGTGAAGGGGTAAACTCTATTGCTCGTGCCCTTGGTTTATCTCAATCAACTGTATCAACAGTTCTCCAGAAAAAGTACAAGTGAAGCAGCAGGCCAACCAAGTCACAAACCTGCACAAACACACAACAACTCGTAACAGGGAACCGATTATGGAAAAATTGGAACGTTTGCTGAGGCTATGGATTGAAGACCACACACACCGCCGCATGCCTCTTTCTACCCAACTCGTTACTACTAAGGCACTGAGCCTGTGGGAGGACCTGAAACCAGAATTCAACATAGGCGAGACAGTGTCCTTCAAGGCCAGTAAGGGGTGGTTTGAACGTTTCAAACATCGTGGGAGTCTACACAACCTCAAGGTTAGTGGGGAGGCAGCGAGTTCGGATCAACCGCTGCAAACGCCTTCAAGCCTTTGCTTAAAGAGCGCATCGAGGAAGGAGGTTATTCAGCCAAGCAGGTTCTAAACTTTGACGAGACAGGCCTGTATTGGAAGAAGATGTCATCGAGAACGTTTATAGCAAAGGAGGAGAAGTCGGCACCAGGATTCAAGGCATCTAAAGACAGGTTAACATTATTGGTGGGGGGGAATGCCGCTGGTGATCTTAAGCTTAAACCATGCCTTATTTACCATTCCCAAAACCCAAGAGCTCTGTCTGGCTATATTAAGGAATATTTGCCCGTAGTATGGAAGGCAAACAAAAGGGTGGATGACGACTGTTATCATGCAAAGTTACGTGACAGGATACCTCTCCAAATTCCTAAAAGAATATGCTGCCCAAAACAACATTGCTAACAGATTTCTCTTGCTGTGTGACAACGCCCCAGCCACCCAGAGAGCATGAATGACTGGGCAGATAATATTGAGGTCATGTTTATGCCCCAAACACAACTGCCCTCATCCAGCCGATGGACCAAGGAGTCATCGCTACTTTCAAGGCCTATTACCAGCGGCGCACCATGAAACAGCTGTTGGCCTGCATTGACACCCCTGACAAGCCGACCATGAAACAATTTTGGAAGGATTATAACATTAAAAGGGATCGACAACATCGACGAGTCATGGAAGGAGGTGTCCAAGTCGGCAATGAATGGATGTTGGCGTAATTTGTGGCCTGAGTGCGTGGAACGTAAACAGGAAGTCCCTGTCGATGTTACAGCAGTAAGGAAAGACATCGTTCATATCTCCCATAAGGCAGGCTTCAATGAGGTGGACGAGAATGACGTACAAGAACTGCTGGACAGTCATTCTGAGCCTCTCTCCAACGACGACCTCATGGAGTTGGAGAAACAAAATACTTTGGAGGAAATGGAGGAGGACAAGGAGCCTGAAAGAACCCTCTCCGTCAAGATTTTCGAGGAGATTTTTAATCATATTAACCAGGCCATACATCTTCTCCAGGAGAATGACCCCAACCCAAACCGAAGTAATGGCGTGACTAATGCTATAGAAAATGACATGAAAGTGTATAAAGAACTATTTGAGGCAAAGAAAAGGATGGCAAAACAGACAGTCATCTCATCTTTCTTCAAACCACTCACCGCCCAAGCAACCCCATCCACATCCCAAGCAACCCCATCTACCGATCAAGCAACTCCATCCACCTCCCAAGCTACCCCATCCACCTCAAAAGCAATCCCATCTACTTCCATAGGAGTCATCTCGTCGTACTTCAAAGTTCGTCCTGCTACCTCGAAAAAAACTCCACCCACTTCCAAAACAACTCCATCCACCTCCAAAACAACTCCACCCACATCCAATCTATCCTTCACATCCACCGTAACCTTGAGTGACGATGAGGAGAGCCTGGATGACCCACCCCCACTGGAAAACGTATTCTCTCAAGAATTTGAAGGGTTTGAAGCAGCTGACCGAGTTTGGGTCGGGTGTGGGCATGATGAGATTTAATCCTCCAAGGCCCTGTGTCCCCTCGGGGGGCACAAAACAACACACTACGCATATCACATCCACTCCTCAAGGTAAGTACTACCAATTCTAAAGGTGTAAATAACAACTAACAACATAGAAAGTGTCGTTTATTTACGCATCGCGAAATACATGTATGTAGTTGATAATTTCAAATCCCTCAGTTAGCGATCGTTTCGGTTAGCGATCTGTTTTTGGGAAACGTAACCCTATCGTTAACCAAGGGATACCTGTATACAGTAAGTCCTCGTTAAATGGTACGTATGCGTTCCTGAAAACCTTACCGCAAATCGAATTTATCGTATACCGAACCCATTATAACATGTAATAATAAGGAATGTGTTCCAGCACGTCAAAAGTCACCCCTACAGAAAGGAAAAAACATGACAATAATCATTAAAAAAAAAAAAAAAATGTGAAGTACTGCACAAAAGAAATAAACAAATTTTTTTTAATTTACCTTTCAATCGCCATGTATTCTATCAAATGATGTCCCTCCCGAAGCTAAGGGACAATAGAGATTTCAGCCCTTACTCATTTTCCACTGAGTGGGCAGACAAGGATAAGATGTCGTCATATGCACTGTTGGAAGCAGATGTGGAAGAGCCAGCTGTAGCAGGATTGGCAGGTGTGACAGGGACGGCATGTTTCACTGGCTTGAAGAATGAGTAGATGGAGGACTGTTTGGTTTTTCTTGTTTTTTCATCATAGATTTCTTGATAAATGCTGACACTTTTCTCTACATCATGAGCCACTTTGCTACTCCTGGCAGGAGGATTTGGGTCACATGCCTTCTGTGTTTCCAGAACTTTTTTGATACCATTGAGACATTCTCTAAGAGTTTTGATGTCCATGCCATGCACAGGTCTCCCTCTTTTTCTGCCTCCTGTGATACCTTGTCTAGCTCTGTAAGTTCATCATTTGAGAGAGGTTCAGCATGACTTTCCAAAAAGATCTTGAACATCATCAACTTCATCAAAACCAGCCCTATGGCACAAATTTACTATGTCATTTTTGATCGCACCGATGTCGTCTTCAGCAAAGCCTGGGAAGTCATTCTGGCCATAATTTATTCCATGCCAAGTTCATGGTAGACATCTTCACATCATCCCAAGATGACTTGATGTTATCTAAGGTGTGCTTGATGTTGTACGACTTCCACCATTCTCTGATAGTGGGCTTGCCAGGCCCATCTGAGCCCTTTATCAGTTGCTGCATGGTTCACTGCTGGTAGTAGGCTTTAAATATTTGCCATAATTATTATGAATATATTTGTGCTTACAATAGACCCTTAATATTCCATTTATTCATCTAATTAGTAACGCATGTAAGTAATATGTAATGAGGTTAAAAAAATGGGGGAGAGGGAAGAGATAAGAGGCTCCAAGGGTGGTCAAGTTAAAGTCAGTACTGTGAGTGACGGGGAGGTGTGGCGTGGATGACGTCATCACCCCTGCTCCCCCGCGCTGGGCCCTCTTGGATGACATGAGCGGATACCGTATCTGTGAATTTTTCTTACCATATATCGAATTGAGGGCAGTACCGTATTTTACGGCTTACAAGGCGCACTTTTTTTTTTTTCCTAAAAAATATCTTGGAAAATACTAGTGCGTCTTCCAAGATGAATGTTGTATTGTAAGTCAGCATCCAACCTCAAGTGAGCTTGGACACTTGACAGATAGCAACCTGGATTTGTATGTTGAGTCATTATATTATGATGTTAGCTTAAGTACCATTTAATTTGGTCTTTTATATTATGTAAATTCAATACTTAGGTGTTACAAGTATTTACAATACCATAATCCTTCCTGCAGCCTACTCAGCGTGTGGAGAAAACGGGCCGCTCCCTCGTCTCATTGCAACACACACATACGTGCACACGAACGCATTCACGTCATGCCAGGTGCCTTTATACCTTTATTAATAGAACATCCAAGTGGCTTACTCATTCAAGCAAGAGTCAAAACTCCACTTGTGAATTGTATTCACATTGATAAAGCCTATGAAGCACGACTGCAAAATAAAATAAATACAAACTGCAGCACTGACATGTTCAGTTTCGGCGATCGGACAAGTGATTCCATAAGTAAACAACAGGTCCAAAACATGCCGTCGCCCCCAACTAAAACAAGAGATGGACTGTTTCACTGTGTATGTGTATTTACCTATGGTGTTTTTATTTACATAGTTTTAAATTTGTGGTGAGTGCTCTAGCAAATTTGTAATGAGTGGTGAAACAATAGTGTCTTGCAGACTCCTTGCTTCTGATGTTTTTTTGTGTACAGTGGTCGGGTATATGGTGAATGCGTTCTTGTATGAGAATGACTTTTTTTTTTTCTTAGAAATTTCTTTCAAATATTACGGTGCGTCTTGCAAGCTGTAAAATACAGTAATTTCCAAATACCGTAACTGTGAATTTACCAGATAAAGATTTACCGTATAATGTGGACTTACTGTATATATATATATATATATATATATATATATATATATATATATATATATATATATATATATATATATATATATATATATATATATATATATATATATATATATAGTAAAGTCCTGGTTACGTCGGTCTCGAGTTACGTCAAACTCGTAGTTACATCAGTCCACTGTAAGGCAATTTAAGATTAAAAAAATTGAAAATTTATAAATCGTAAAGCGCGGGATTTATTGTTATTGTTGGTGGTTACCCGTCACACCGCCCGCCTCACGCTTGAATACAATAACACCCTGCCTCAGTTCCACCACACCGTCGCCCCTGGCAAGAGTGTTATGCTACTTCTGCATTTACTGACTCAAGTTCTTAGTATCTTGCTCAATGGCACCAAAGAGAAAACACCTTAGTGACAGCAGTGATGCTAAGAAAAGGAAAACCATTATGCTACAAGAAAAAGAGGACGTAATTAAAGACATGAGAAGGGAGTCAGCAGCTGTGTGTGAGGGAGTGAAGAAGAAATTGGGAAGTCCGTTACCCTGACAACGGGGAGGTTGACGACCTTGAGGGTTCGCGCACCCATCACAACAATAACAACTCCGGAGCCTTCGCCTGGGCCACACAACACTAGCAGCTCACTTGCACCGTCTGCGTTTGTCTGCTGATCCCTATTGCCCTTTCCTATTGCATTTTCTGCCCCGCTGCCCACGCTTCTACTCCCACCGCACTGCACTACGCTCCCAGCTGTCTGCCCTGGGCGTCACAACATTCGACCTGCCCACCCTCCTGGCGGTCTCAGGGCCACCCCTCTCGGCAACCTACAGTCCTTCGCGTTCATGGCCTCATCAACAACAAAATCAAACTTGTGTTTCATATTCCTATATAGTTGTAAATAATATAACAATATAACCTTTAACTTAATTGAATGACCATAAACAATGATTGGTTGAAAACTCGATAATATGCTTTGAAATGTACGGAAACTCGAGTTACGTCCAAAATCGACTTACGTCATGTTTCAGGGACGTAACTCGGACGTAAACCGAGACCTTACTGTATATATATATATATATATATATATATATATATATATATATATATATATATATATATATATATATATATATATATATATATATATATATATATATATATATATATATATATATATATATATATATATATATATATATATATATATATATATATATATATATATATATATATATATATATATATATATATATATATATATATATATATATATATATATATATATATATATATATATATATATATATATATATATATATATATATATATATATATATATATATATATATATATATATATATATATATATATATACAGGCAAACATATATATACAGGCAAACCCCGTTTAACGAAGGAGTTACGATCCTAAAAAAACACTTCGTTAAGCGAAACTTTGTTAAGCAAACTGATTATAACAAGTTTAACCCCTGATATGAACTTCCATTGAGAGTAAGCAAAGCGAGAGTGCATCATACTACAGTAAAAGGTTTAATGAAAGTAAAAATATGAAGTTAAACATTTAGGTAGTTTAATTTGTCATTATAATGTACACTAATGTATGTATGTACATAACTTTATAATGTTGATGATCTTAACTTTATGAAGGGAGGAAGAGTGAAAAGGGAAAGACACTAACTGGCAACCTGTGGAATGTAAACAAAGTGCGCATCATTGTACTGCATACAAAACTTATGTACCACATTTCCACAAGGCTTTCCATTTTATCCATTGTAGAGTCACGAATTCAGGTGGTTCTTTTAGCTTGCAAGGAAGATACGGTCTCACCAGCCTTCTTAATAGAGTCTGCTGACTTGAAAATAGAGACAGTATAATATGGAGTCAAGGTGGTGGCCAGCACTGCTATAGTTTTCTGGCCTCTCTCGTGTCTGTGAATAATATCTAGCTTCACTTGGAGAGTAAGAGACTTCCTGGTCTTCTTACGAACACTAGGCCAATTGCATGGCGTTTTGGTGATAAGTTGAGCTAGGGAAGACAAGCTGCTGCGGAGGCTGTTATGTTTTGACTGGGGAGTGAGTGTTGCGCGTGTTGTCCATGAGAGGCTTGATCTTGATCTTGATCTTTATTCTATAGGTGTCCTAGGATTTTTCCTGAGGCAGGCCTTAGTACCAGCAGCTCCTGGTGTATTCAAAAGCCTGTCAGCTTGCGTGGTATGCTGGGCTTTCAAATTTGGAAAAAAAATTACCTGGATAAAACTTCGTTAAAGCGAGTTTGGTGTTCGTTAAACGAGCAGATGATAGTAAAATGACACCGTTGTAGCGAAATTTCGTTGTGTGAACCTTCGTTAAACGGGGGTTGCCTATATATATATATACAGTAAGGTCCCGAGTTACATCAGAGTTACGTTCCTGAAACATGACGTAAGTCGATTTTGTACGTAACTCGAGTTTTTGTACTTTCAAAGCATATTATCGAGTTTTCAACCAATCATTGTTTATGGTCATTCAGGTAAGTAAAAGGTTATATTGTTATATTGGTATATTATTTACAACTATGTAGAAATATATTGATTAGGGCCGCGAACGCGAAGGACTGCAGGTTGCCGAGAAGGGTGGTCTGAGGCCACCAGGAGGGTGGGCAGGTCGAATGTTGTGACTACCAGGCCGGGACAGCTGGGAGCTTTGTGGAGTGCGGTAGGTGTAGAAGCGTTATATAAGTAAAAGATTATATTGTTATATTATTTACAAGTGTGTAGGTATATGAAACACAAGCTGGTTTTTGTTGTTGATTAGGGCCGCGAACGCAAAGGACTGCATGTTGCCAGAGGGGTGGACGCCTGAGGCCGCCAGGAAGGTAGGCAGGTCGAATGTTGCGACGTCCAGGGTGGACAGCTGGGAGCATAGTGCAGTGTGTAGGGAGTAGAAGCGTGGGCAGCGGAGCAGGAAATGCAATAGGAAAGGGTAATACGGATCAGCAGACAGGCGCAGACAGTGCAAGTGACCTGCAAGTGTCGTGTGGCCCAGACGAAGGCTCCGGAGTTGTTATTGTTGTGATAGGTGCACGAGCCCTCAAGGTCGTCAACCTCCCCATTGTCATGGTAACGGGTTTCCCATTTTCTTCTTCACTCCCTTATACACAGCTGCTGCCTCCCTTCTCATGTCTTTTAATTATGTCCACTTTTTCTTGTAGCGTAATGGTTTTCCTTTTCTTAGCATCACTGCTATCACTCAGGAGTTTTCTTTTTGGTGCCATTGAGCAAGATACTAAGATAGTCAGCAAACGCAGATGTATGAACACTCTTGCTTGGGGCGACGGTGTGGTGGAACTGAAGTATGTAGAGTGTTTTTGTATTGAAGCGTGAGGTGGGCAGTTTGGCGGATAACCACTAGTGACGCCTGGCGGCCAACAATAACAATAAAGCCCGCGCTTTACGATTTATAAATTTTCAATTTTTTAAATCTTAAATTGCGAGTTTGACGTAACTCGAGACCGACGTAACCCGGGACCTTACTGTATATATATATATATATATATATATATATATATATATATATATATATATATATATATACACACACACACACACACACACTTAACCCTCGGCTATCGCACCCAATTGGGGCCGAAATAGC
Organism: Portunus trituberculatus; assembly: GCF_017591435.1. Taxonomy (NCBI): domain Eukaryota; kingdom Metazoa; phylum Arthropoda; class Malacostraca; order Decapoda; family Portunidae; genus Portunus; species Portunus trituberculatus. The sequence goes on from NC_059303.1 coordinate 1,894,390, forward strand.
CGCGCTATAGCCGAAAACGCGATAGCCGAATTGATCTTGGCGGGAAGGCGGTTTTGACCAATGAGCGCTCAGATATTCCATTACGTCATGGCGGGGCGCGCGATAGCAGGCAACTGAGGTCGCGATAATGAAATATTAGCAGCTTCTCATGGGTGCGCGATAGCAATAAAACGCGATAGCCGAAGTCGCGATAGCCGAGGGTTGACTGTATATATATATATATATATATATATATATATATATATATATATATATATATATATATATACACACATACACAGTAAGTCCTCGTTATATGTTAGTTCTTTAACCAGTAAATTCACAGTTACGGTAATTGGAAATTACTACCCTCGATTTGATATACACTAAGAAAAATTCACAGATACGGTATCCGTTCATGTCATTCAAGAGGGGCTAGCGCGGAGGAGCAGGGGTGATGACATCATCGACACAACACCTCCTTGCCACTCACAGTACAGTAATACTCCGCTTAACGAACGTTCGTTTAACGAATTTCCGGTTTAACATACTACATAAAGTTAGACCAAAAGTCTGCATAACATACAACCACATCCGTTTTAGCGAATTTTCTGAGTTTGAATTTGCCGGGTGAGGGACTGAACGCGGCAGCTTCGCTGTGATTGTCTGGCTCCCTGCTTCTGTCTCTAGCACTCCTGGAGCTGGATCCAAGATTCTTTAATAACGTCAGAGCAACCTCTTGTAGCGAAATGGCATCCATGAACGCTTGGGGGACGGTGACAAGGTTGCTATCAGGTCGCTCTGAGGATACTGGGAACACCACCTCTGGAGGTGGTGTTACTGTCTTGTATATGCATTTATGTTCACGAAATATTTCTATTAGCTTTTTACAAACCTTGGCCCCAAGAAAGGATTTTTTTGTAATGCATAAAGTGAAATCTTACATGGAATACCAAAAAATAAAGCAGAGATGAGATGAGCCAGAGACGAAGTGGGAGACTCGCGGCCACTCGGCCGCCTCTTCTTCTTGTGACCCTTTTAGCCTGCGTGTTGTCTTTTTTCATGATATTTGTTTCCACTTCTCTATTGCTTGCTATACAGTACCCTCCCGAGTTTAGCGCTTGCTTTCTTCTTAAGATATAGCGCCAAACTCGAGGATTGCTAAACTTGGGGTATTGAAAACAATATAAAAACGCTTATTCATTCTGGCCCGGGACGAAGCTGATTTTTTTTCCTCCCCACTTTACTCTCTTATTTCAAAATACCGATAAATTGGTGGGTGTATTCAGTTTCAGTGAAGAATGCTCTTGTTAAGACGAAAAAAACTGGGATACACACTTTATTGAAAAGAACAAAAAGAGAAAAGAAATAATAAGAACTCTAACAGCACATAATCTCACTCTGGGGCATGGTCCGCTAGCGCAAAGCCTTCAAATTTGTTTCATCATCGTTGAATATTTGACGGAGATCGTAACCGCCGTCCTCAGTCATCTGTTTCAAGACACCAATGAAACTTTCCACCTCTTCTGTAGATCGTCTGCTGCTTCACCCAGACATCGTGCCCTCTTGAACGCAGTGTCTTTTTTAACCTTGAGAACCAGCCATTACTAGCAGAGAAAGGTGGAGGATTGACAATGTTTAACTTACGTGCCACTGCAGCATATATTTCTCTTGCCTTCTGTCTTACCTTACCAGAAGATATGCACACATTTCGGTCATTTTTGTCAACAATATATTTCTTCAAATAGTGTTCTGTTGTTACCATCAACTTGCTTGTAGGATGCGTGATGTGAGCAACTTGAATCACAGAACTCCGTCGAGTGTCTTTCAGGAAACGTTCTATTTCCTCACGTTTCGCTCTTATTCCTCTAACAGTAGACTCACTAATGTTGAACAAGTTTCCAACGGCAACAGGTCCCATTCCAGCATCAAGCTTATCCAACACTTCGCCTTTTTCTTTCATGTTTAACAGTCTTTTCTTCTTACCCTGCCTCTCTGGCCTGCTTCCTTTTGCAAGTAGGTTTCTTGAGCCACATGCTGCAGTGCCTCCTTTATTTCCTGACATCACAATTAATTAGCTTGCATATAAGAACTATCAAGATGCTGGTGGAAGAGGGCTAAGGACGCGTGCACACGTGGTCAGCTCAGTCAACCAACTGCAGGAGTCTTGGGGCAGCATACGTGACGCCGCCCGGAAGTAAACGCGACCGATACTTGTCAAAGCAGTGCGAAGCTCGGGGCGATACAGCGCCAAACTCGGGATGGTAAGAATTTAGGACTAAGCGCCAAACTCGAGGATCGCGAAACTCGTATAGCGCTAAACTCGGGAGGGTACTGTAATGGATATCATATCTTAGTATTCATATATGTTCATGCTATGAGGATAACTTTGACTCCACGGCACTGAGTGATAGTGAATTAGTAATGAAATACTACGGTATTTCATTAATAATTCACTATCACTCACTGCCACGGAGTCGAGCTTATCCTCATGGCATGAGCGTATATGAATACTAAGATATGATATCCATTATAGCAGGCAATAGAGGAGTGGAAACAAATATCATGGGAAAAGATAACACGCAGGCTAAAAAGGTCACAAGAAGAAGAAGCGGCCAAGTCGTCGCGAGTCTCCCACTTCGTCTCAGGCTCATCTCATCTTTGCTTTATTTTTTGGTATTCCATTAATACCTGTAAATGAAGTAGATAATAGAACATAATGCAATAATAAATGAAAAATTATAATACGAAAATTGTACGAAAATGTGGAACCTTGTCTTTCGAGTGAGGCGATGTCTGATACCAAAGTGGCGGCAGAGGAGGAAGGCAAACGGCAGAAAATATAGAAAATAGCAGGAAACATTAACACTTAACTTTACGAAACACTTAAAATTATTACCATATTTTACAGCTTACAAGACGCACATTTTTTTCCTAAAAAATACTCAGAAAAATACTAGTGCGTCTTCCAAGATGGCAACACCCAACCTCAAGTGAGCTTGGACGCTTGACCGATAGTGACCTGGATTTGTATGTTGGGTCATTACATTATGATGTTAGCTTAAGTACGTATTATTTTATTCAGCCTTTTATATTATGTAAACTCAGTACTTAGCTGTTACAAGTATTTCCAATACCATAATCCTTCCTGTAGCCTACTCGACGTGTGGAGAAAATGGACCACTCCCTCGTCTCATAGCAACACTCACGTACGAACTTGCACACGAACAGAATGGATCAAGTGGATAATGAGAAATTGATTCTGAGAGAAGAATATGACATTAGAAGCACAAGATCGCATAGTAAGAATCTGAGCAAGGGAAGATGTCTGAGAGATGTTAAAAAATATAGTTTCCTGCAAAGATATGTTGAGACTTGGAACAGTTTGAGTGAGGAAGTGATGTCATCAAAGAGTGTGCATAGCTTTAACCCTTATGTTCCGGCGATCGTATATGAACGATTGCATCAGTGCGTCCGTAGCGACAGCGATCGTTTCCGTAATCAAGAATTTTCGCGCCTCATGTTTGAGCTCCACGCGAGTATCTGGTTTCTTTTTCCACCAGTAGTGTTGCCACTAGCTCTGTATATTTAGGGGTAACTAAGCTATTCTCCCATTCTGAGGGCGACACTTGGCAACCCCAGCGACCTGCCGTGTCGAAAGCACCCTGATAAGAGCGAAGGGACATCTCAGTTCATAACTCACTATAGAACAAGACAGATAATTTTTATTTAGCAGTGCTTCTGAGCCAGACTACAGTGACAGTGATTATGAGGAAGAAACTAAAGAAAGCGAAGACAGCAGTAGTGAAGACTCGGAAAATGATTCAGAGGATCCACCTGTTTTCTCAGAACAGAGAGAAGACAGAGATAGTGGTAATGGAGAACAGACTCCAGACATCGTATTGAGAACCCAGAGAGAGAGAGAGAGAGAGAGATGTTATTTGCTTGAAACTTGAAATGAAAAGGGGTGAAAGAATTCTCTCTCTCTCTCTCTCTCTCTCTCTCTCTCTCTCTCTCTCTCTCTCTTATTGGAAATGTACAATTTCTCTTCCAAGATGAGAGAGAGAGAGAGAGAGAGAGAGAGTGTGTGTGTGTGTGTGTGTGTGTGTGTGTGTGTGTGTGTGTGTGTGTGTGTGTGTGTGTGTATTTACCTAGTTGTAGTTTTACAGGGCCTGGGCTTTATGCTCGTGTGGTCCCGTCTCCATATCTACACTTATCCAATTTTTCTTTAAAACTATGTACACTCTTTGCTGATACCACTTCCTCACTCAAACTGTGTGTGTGTGTATTTACCTAGTTGTAGTTTTACAGGGCCTGGGCTTTATGCTCGTGTGGCCCCGTCTCCATATCTACACTTGTCCAATCTTACTTTAAAAGTATGCACACTCGTTGCAGACACTACTTCTTCATTTAAACTGTTCCACGTCTCAATACATTTTTGAGGGAAACTATATTTTTTAACTTCTCTCAGACATCTTCCTTTTCTCAGCTTTTTACTATGCGATCTTGTGCTTCGGATGTCATATTCTTCTCTCAGGATCAGTTTCTCATTATCCACTTGGTCCATTCCGTTGATCAATTTAAAAACTTGTATCAGGTCTCCTCTCTCCCTTCTTTGTTCCAGGGTTGGTAGATCCATAGCCTTTAGTCTCTCCTCATATGTCATCCCTTCAAATTCTGGAACCATTCTTGTAGCCATTTTTTGTAGTCTCTCCAATTTCCTTATGTGTTTCTTTTTATGAGGGGTCCACACTACTCCTGCATATTCCAATCTGGGTCTTATTATAGTACTTATCAATTTCTTCATCATTTCTTTGTCCATGTAGTGAAATGCTACTCCAATATTCCTTAGCAAATTATATGTTTCTTTAAAAATTCTATCAATATGGCTTACTGGTTGATTGTTTTCTTCCATTGTCACTCCTAAGTCCTTTTCCTTTTTTACTTTCTCCAGTTCTACTCCATCTCCCATCTTATAGATTCCCACGGGTCGTCTTTCACTCTTTCCCATTTCCATGACATGGCTTTTGTTCACATTGAATTCCATTTCCCACTTTTTGCTCCATTCCCATATCTTATTTAGGTCTTCTTGCAGTATTTCACAATCCTCTTTTTGCTTTATAACTCTGCACAGTTTCGTATCATCTGCAAACAGATTTATGTAGCTGTTCACTCCTGGCATGTCGTTAGTATAAATGAGGAAAAGTATTGGTGCCAATACTGACCCTTGTGGCACTCCGCTTTCTACTGCTCTCCACTTGGACTTCATATCTTTAACTACCGTCCTTATTTCTCTCCCCCCCTCAAATAATTTTCTATCCATCTCAATGTGCTTCCTTTTAAGCCACCCTTCTCTAACTTCCATAGTAATCTTCCATGTGGCACTTTGCCAAACGCCTTTTTTAAATCCAAATAAATACAGTCAATCCATCCCTCTCTCTCTTGTACTCTATCAACTATTCTAGAATAGAAACTCAGTAAATTAGTTACACAAGGCCGTCTTTTCCTAAAACCAAATTGGCTATTTGATATTAATTTGTTATCTTCAAGGAACTCGATCCATTGTTTCTTTATTATTTTTTCACACATCTTGCATATTACACTAGTTAGTGATACCAGTCTGTAATTTAAAGGTTCTTCCTTTCTTCCACTCTTATATATGGGAACCACCTCAGCTCTTTTCCATTCTACTGGTACTGTTCCATTTTCTATTGAGCATTTTATGATGTTGTATGTAGGACTTGCTAGTTCTTACCTACATTCTCTCAGTATTCTGCCTGAGACTTCATCTGGTCCCATTGCCTTGTCTTCATCCAGTTCCTTCATTAATTATTTTATTTCAAGCTTGGTTAGTTTAATCTCTTTCATATAGACTGTCTCTCTATTATCCTGTGGCCTTTCAAATATAGATTCCTTAGTAAAGACCTCCTGGAATTTATTATTTAATAGTTCTGCCATACTTTTTGGGTCTTCCACCATCCCGTTCTCTCCTTTTAACCTTTCTATTGTTTCTCTTTGTCTGATTTTTCCATTTATAAATCTATAGAACAATTTTGGTTGCTCCTTACATTTTTCGACAATGTCCTTTTCAAAGTTCTTTCCCTCTTCCTTCCTTAACATATTCATTTCTCGCTGCCTTGAAGTTTTCCTTATTTGTTGGATTTCTATTTCTCCTCCACCTTTTCCATGCTCCATCTCTTTTCTCCTTTGCCCTAGCACACCTTGCATTAAACCAATCTTTCTTTCCTTCTTCTTTAGGTCTATATTTCGGGACTTATTCCCTGACTCCTGTTTTATATATTTCCAAAAATAAATTGTACTTCTCTTGCATCGTCTCTGAGTTTTTTTCTGTGTTTTTGTGGTGTCATCGCTCACCGAGCTGTTTCTGCTTGACGGATCACACAGCGGGCGGAGGAGGAATCCTTGATAAGGCAATAACTAAACTTTCAAAGGTCACATCGAGCTAGAAAGTACATCATTGTATTCAGAATAACAAAGAGAAAATAATTATTAGTATTCAAACAGTCTTCTGACAATTTCTAGGTTTGCCATTTTAACCCGTCTTGGGATATTGGAAAATACTTTTATCACCGGAACATAAGGGTTAAAAAAAAATTGGATAAGTATAGATATGGAGACAGGGCCACATGAGCGTAAAGCCCAGGCCCTGTAAAATTACAACTAGGTAAATACATGCCAGGTGCCTTTATACTTTTATTAATAGAGCATCCAAATGGCTTACTCTTTCAAGCAAGAGTCAAAACTCCACTTGTGAATTATTTTCACAATGATAAAGCCTGTGAAGCACGATTGCAAAATAAAATAAATACGAACTGCAGCACTGACGCATTGTTTCGGCGATCAGACAAGTGATTCCATAATGTAAACAATACGTCCAATACATGCCATCGTCCGCCACTAAAACAAGAAGAGATGAACTGTTTCACTGTGTATGTGTATTTACCTATGGTGTTTTTATTTACATAGTTTTAAATTTGTGGTGAGTGCTCCAGCAAATTTGTAATGAGTGCTGAAACAATAGTGTCTTGCAGACTCCTTGCTTCTGATGTTTTTGTGTTCAGTGGTCAGGTATATAATGAATGTGTTCTTGTATGAGAATTACTTTTTTTTTCTTAGAAATTTCTTTCAAATATTAGGGTGCGTCTTCCAAGATGCAGCATCTTGGAAGCTGTAGAATACGGTATTTATTTATTTATTTTTTTCAGGTTCTAAATAGTGAGAATTTAAAAATTTTCTGCATGCAGGAATTTCGAGTTTTGTTTTGTATCTTTTGTATGCTGAGTAATTTTTCGTAATATGAAGCGAAAAAATCTTCGCATATCATTTCGTAAAATGAAAGTTTTTATACAGAAGCTTTTATATCTCGAGGTACCACTGTATATATATATATATATATATATATATATATATATATATATATATATATATATATATATATATATATACATGTACAGGTAACTCTTGGTTAACGCGATAGATGCGTTCCAAAAGGCATCGCATATATCAAAATTCACATAAAACAAACTTGTAATTCTCATAAGAAATAATAGATAGTAGGGGGATGCGGGATGTGGTCCCAAAAAATTTTGTACAAGATACTCTTTATTTGGCTTAATTAACATATTTTTATAATTTACTATTCTAAATACTAGAAGTGTATTTAAAGTAAAGGGAAAAGCAAGAAATAATAAGAGAAACCAAAAATAATAAGAGAAAACAACAAAACAAAGAATACGTAAACACATCACTCACTGTGTCACTGCCTTCACCACTCACATCACAGTCAGTCACAATCTTGCTCTGAGCTTTACCACTTTATCAAAAATCCACTTATCAAAAATAACCCCACAGTATAAAAGTAAACACTAGTAAAAAAATAAACACTGTCGCTGTCCACCTCCATTTCCTGGTTAAAACAGCCCCTGTTTACCCTAACGGCCCCATGTTTACCATGACGACCCCACACCAAATTTTGTGTTATTGTCCTTATTTTTACTGTTATGTTAACACGTTCACCGCGGCTGGCAACTCAGCGTTCCAGAGAGTGTTTTGTAGTATGGAGCGTTAAAAACCATAACGTATTGGTACACTGGTATACCCTGCGCATATAGTGCATAGACGTATACAGGGTGTAACACGACTTTCGGTAAATATTGGAAGGAGTAAGAGAACATGCATTTCTAAGCAGAAAATATTATATACACATGCATTTTAAGGTTCTGTTTACCCGTAAGATGATTTGAAAATTTCTGAGAGGCGTGCGATAGTCCATTGTGTTTTTAGTGAGGTGACGATGATTTGCTGGCTTGCTGCAGCAGCCGGAGGTGCCATTTGGCTAAATATCGAATGTTTTAATGTTATGTTTTGCTATCTGTGGAATGTTTCAGTATCTTACATTTTAAGATAGATTGTATTAACAAGTATGCAATTTACTGATAAACATTACGCGATAACATTATTGCAGTGATTAAAGGTAAGTACTCACGTACGTACTACGTGGTACAGTACCTATCACTGGGTCAAAAAGGAGGGGGAAGGATTTGTTAATACAATCTGTCTTAGTATAAGATGCTGTATTAACAAATATAATTTCAAACCATCTTACGGGTAAAATATATATACAGGCAACCCCTGCTTAACGAAGGTTCACACAACGAAATTTAGCTACAACAAAAAAATTCATTTTACTACCATCTGCTCGTTTAACAAACACCAAACTCGCTTTAACGAAGTTTTATCTAGGTAATTTTTTCCAAGTTTGAAAGCCCCGCCGTATCACACAAGCCGACAGGCTTATGAATACACCAGCACCTCTCGTGGACAACAAACACACCACTCACTCCCCCTGTTCAAAACAATAACAGCGTCAGCAGCAGCTCGTCTTCCCTCGCTCAACTTACCACCAAAACACCCTGCAGTGTCGCCTAGCGTTGCTAAGAAGACCAGGAAGTCTCTTACTCTTGATGTGAAGCTGAATATTATTCACAAACACGAGAGAGGCGAGAAAACTAATAGCATTGCTCGCCACCATCTTGACTCCACCTACTGTCTCTACTCTTTTCAAGTCAGCAGACTATTAAGAAGGCTGGTGAGACCGTATCTTTTTTGATACTTGAACAGCCATTTGGAACAAATTAAGTTCGAGTATTAAGTCTCCACTTTACTAAAAAAAATTCTCCCTTCACTTGACTTTTGTTTTCATCTATTGGTCTATGGAGGTGTACAATTTCATTTCTTTCTTTTTTTTTTTTTTTTTTTTTGACTGAGGGTAATTTAGTATGATATGGGCTATGTTTTGTTCTTTTAGATGACGTAATGAGGAAATTGTGTATCAGCACGGTGGCAAAACTGATATAAACAACGCACATGCTTGGTGCCTGATATCTCTCTCTCTCTCTCTCTCTCTCTCTCTCTCTCTCTCTCTCTCTCTCTCTCTCTCTCTCTCCAAGAGGTACTTTACTGGTCTTTGGAGGTATCAAATGCTATCTTCTTGTCAAATTTTATGATGATTATAACAAATATGCTTGATACAGTGATAAGAAGCTTGATACAAGGGCAAGCTTAATATAGAACATAGTGTACAAAAAATTATATTGATGATGAATATGCAATACTTTTTTCTGATGCAGAGAGTGAACAGGTCTGTGAAAGCAACCTGGGATCTATTTACGAGGCACTGCTGAGGAGCCTGGATGACTACACCATGGACCGGCGGGGAGACATTGGGGCCTGGGTGAGGGAGGCTGCCATCACTGCTTTACAGGTGTGTCATGATGGTGTTTTTGCACCAACTTCTGAACCTTATGTGGTCTTGCTTTTTCTAATCATGATTTCCCTCTTAGCATTCAAAAGAACAAAATAGACAATTAGCTGTAGAACCTCAGTTATCAAACACCTCCCTTTTCTAACAAATTGTTTTTTTGAGCAAAATTCTGAACTCATAATTGTTTCAGTTGCTGTATACAATTTTTTTTAACCAAATTACTTGCTAAAAAGCAATGGTTTATATGAACAGTTCCTTCATTTTTATGTATTTAAGACAGTAATTGAATCTTTAAAATAAGGAATATGTGATCTCATTGAAGCTTCTCAATTCAGTTTACCTATCTCATGAATAATTCTGAACCATCTGTGGCTGTTAAGATGACTTACAGCACCATCACTACTGTACAACTACATATATCAATAGCTCTTTCCAGCAGCAGAATATCTAAATGTTATGATAATCTTAATTTTGGCATTTAGTGGATTACTTCTCTGTGTAACTTTGCATTGCTTCATTCACTAGATTAATGACAAAAAGAATACCTGCACAATTTAAACAATATCTTCTGATGCACTCTGTGTCACTAAATTAATTCAATACATCCTTTCTGGATAAACCATTTTGACCTGGAGAAGTGGAGCAGCTACATTAGCAGCTGGAGCATTTGTCATGAGTAACTAAAACAAGGTGGACAGGTGACTGGTAATAGATTATTCCGTTTTATATGGATTCCTATGGAAAATATTTTTGATTTCCAGACATTTTTGAATTTCAAGTAGCATTCATGAATAATTGAGTTCAAGAACCAAGATTTCATTGTACACAATTAACTCTCAGTTTTCATGCATCAAACTTCTCACATTCACTTTTACTAGTTTTTTGTTTTGGAACCTAACTATTACTACGTTGTGGGAAATCTCATTTTATTGATATAATAAAACATGGGATGGGTAGAAGAAATACCCAGACTGTAACAGGCTGTTATGTACCACCAGCTGCTATGTACCATCCCTGGCTGCTATGTACCATCCATGGCTGCTATGTACCTGGCTGCTATGTACCATGATTATAGCTATGTAACTTTTTTATTAATATGATTAATAATAATGTTTATTTGTTTGCCTTGCAAATAGAGAATAAAGCAAATAGAGCTCTGGTCATATTTTGCTTCGAAAAGGACAACTTAGGAACTCCAGCTGATCTGCTCACTATTTGCTTCAAAACTTCAGTGAACTTGTTCAGTATTTACTTCCTAACTCAAGTGAACTTGCATCCTCAATTATTTTTTTTTATACTACTAGAATTCATTCAGCGGTTAATTGTGCTGCCAACTTACCTCCATCTTGTATAGAGCCAGCTTTTTGACATATCACTAGCCAGCCACTTCCTCATCAGCAACTTCAAGATCTCATTACCTACTATGAAAAAAAATGGATCAGGAATGAGATGCATCCTCCACATTCTTGATCCTCTTACAAGTGCAGAAGGGTGGCACCATGCAATTAACAGGATAGCAAAAACCAATTCTATAAACATGTATGTACCTCTTAATTAGTATTCTACATGATTAATCTAATAGAATTCCTATGACTAAAATTAGTAAAACAAAAGAAAATGTATAGATACCAAAGAAAGCATGCTATCAAAAAGCAAATTAACCTCAGTGACCCATACATGAAATATGAGAACAAATCCATAACAACATCGGAATTTCTAAATCGGTGCGCTGAACTGCTGGATCATTCTGAGGACTAAGCCTGTGTTAAGTCAATGTACAGTTTGCTGAATCTTATTGGTTGACAACCTTTAATTATTGTATGCAGTTTTAACATGTTTATGCTTTTGTGTTATCTTTTTATGTAGATTTTTATTTTTTTTTTCTTACAATAAATATTTTGTCTTCCTACTTGGTATCTGGTACATAGCAGCCTTGTTTTGTACATGCAAGCAAAAGCAATGGTACATAGGAGCCGGTAAATAGCAGCCCAACAGTGATACATATAAGCCAAACCAGTGGTACATAGGAGCCGGTACATAGCAGCTAGCATTCACCCAGACATACTGGTTGGTGGCACACAATTTCCTGGAGCCTAGTTAGTAGCCAATCCAAATGCTTTATATTTTGATTTGCCTCTGACTAGCTAATGAAGAAATATCTTTTTCAAAGGAAAGGAGCTTGTTGAGTTTACATTTTAATAGAAACAATGAATAGGCATTTTAGGGATAGTGTCACTATAGCACAGATTTTAGTACTTCATGGGTACCTTTGGCACCCTATGTATGCATGGACACTTGACCCTCGTTTATCCGGATTTCAGTTAATCCAAACAGTGTCCAGATAACAATGTTGTGCATGCGTGCGTGCGTGTATTTACCTAGTTGTACTTACCTAGTTGTAGTTTATGGGAGGGAAGCAAGCTCATATTGACCCATCTTCATACCTTGTTTCGTCCAGCTTAGCTTTGAAACTGTGAACACTGACTGCATTTACAATGTCTATATCTAATCCATTCCAGGTGTCCACAGCTCTATGAGGGAAACTGTACTTTTTAATGTCTCTTATACACTGCACCTTCTTCAATTTCTTCCCATGTCCCCTTGTAACCCTTGTTTCCAGGCTTAAAAAGTCTCCATTCACTTTATCCAGGTTATTCACCATTCTATAAATACCTATCAAGTCTCCCCTTTCTCTCCTACTTTCAAGTGTTGGAATTTCCAGTTTTCTCAACCGCTCCTCGTAAGTCAAATCCTTCAGTTCCGGTACTGTGTGGCTGCCCTTTGCACCCTCTCCAATTTTCTAATATTCTTCTTAGTGTGAGGGGACCACACGATTGCCACATACTCCAGTCATGGTCTTATCATAGAACTAATTAACTTTTTCATCATATCAGCATCCAAATATGAGAAGGCCATTTTAATTCTCCTTAGCAGATTTGTTACTTCTCCCATGATTTTATTTATATGCCTGTCTGGGGCTAAGCCTTCTGTAATTGTCACCACTAAATCCACTTCCTCTTTAGACCTTTCCAAACTAAAATTTTCCATTTTGTAATTGCCGTGTACTCTCCATTTACTTTTTCCAAATTCCATGACTACACTTTTTTTCAGATTGAATTCCATTTGCCAAGTTTTACTCCATCTACCAATTTTATCAAGGTCCTCTTGCAATTTCATAGTCATTTACATTTTTCACTCTCATTATCTTGGCATCATCTGCAAACAAATTGATATGACTCAATTCCTTCAGGCAGGTCATTCACATAGATGCCCAACATGACTGGTTCCAACACCGACCCTTGAGGTACTCCACTAGTGACCTTTAGCCAGGAAGAACTACTGTTTCTTATCACTGTTCTCATTTCCTTCTCACTAAGGTAATCCTTCATCCATTTCAATAATTGACCTCCAACTCCTCCATCGTTCTTAATCTTCCATAGTAACCTCTTGTGTGATAACTTGTGAAAAGCTTTTTTTAAATCTAGGTAGATACTGTCTACCCAACCATCCCTTTCCTGTACAGCATATATAACTTTTGAATAAAATGACAACAAATTTGAGGAGCATGACCTTCCTCTTCTGAAACCAAACTGACAGTTTGTCAGCATATTGCTGCTTTCTAGGTGTTCCATCCAGACGTCTTTAATAATTTTCTCACACAGCTTCCCCACTACACTTGTCAGTGATACTGGTCTATAATTTAAAGGGTCTACTACCACCTTTATATATAGGTACAATGTTTGGTCTTTTCCAATCCTTTGGTACTTTCCCTTGCAACAACGATGTCTTCACCAGGCTATGAATCTTCTCTGCCAACTGTTCCCTACATTCTTTCAGTATCCAATTTGAAATTCCATCTGGACCAGGTGCCTTATTTACATCTAGATTCTCCATCAGTCTCATAACATCCTCCTGATTTACCTCTACTCCAATTAGTTTGTATACATCCAATTCATTATCTGCTAAGTCATAATCTCCTTCTTCAGTAAAGACTGTTTGAAATCTTTCATTCATCACCTCTGCCATTTCTTGTACTTCTTCATATAGATTTCCATCAACCCGCAGGCCAGTTATACCCTCTCGTGTGCGTGCGTGCGTGCATGCTTAAATGCATGAGATGATGTGAATACATGATTCGAATGCACAAACCAGCGAACGGCTTCGGTGTGCGCACGCGTGTGTGCGTGTGTGTGTGAGACGGTTCGAATACATGATCTGAGTGCACGAACCAGCGAACGGCTTTGGGACAGAGATGCAAAGGTGACGTAGATAGCGGGTACCAGCATTCCACCGCCACCTGACACTTGGATTGGCTGTACTACCCACTGCACCTCTGATCAAGTCTCCACCTGCGCTCCATCTCGCATCCTGTGCTAGTGACTGAGTGTTGTGAAAGTATACTTGTGACTAGCCCGCTTGACATTGTACCAGGAGACCTGGTTGTGACTTATAATGAAGTGCTGGTGAATGTCACGTGCCTTTGTTTTTCCTGTGCCTGCCTGGTGTGATCTCTACTGGCTTGCCTCGCCTCAACACACGTAACAAATCCCTCTTGGTTGATGCTGCAGTCACCCCAAGAGCTGTGAGGAGTGGGGGAAGGCACAACAATAATTTAGTAATTTGAGTCCAGACGGCCAACAAATTAATTCAAACAATGCGCACCTTGCATATTTCCAGAAATGGCCAATAGATGGCAATGCCGCTAAGGCAGGCGGTTGTAAAGAAGTCTAGCCGACACTAATGAACACTGTGTATTGTCCGGTATCAGTGAGCAAGTGTGTGCATTTTTCATTACCTTAGAACTCTTAATTATATCTTCCAAGGGTGTTAGGCATAAGTGGGTGGCCCTAGCTGTGACATAAAAGCTGGAATTAATAAAAAAATTAGAGAAAGGAGCTAGAGTTGTGTATGAGAAGTATGATGTGGCAGACCAAACTTTTTCGGATATTAGTAAATCAAAAGATAAGTTGCTAGATACTATGTGGATGCACCATCAAGTAAAACTGGCAAAGGTGCACCAAGGTAAAATGTGAGGAGCGGGAAAGAAGCTGTATTCGTTACTTCCAAGTGCCTGATATGACTCCTAGGTCAGGGAGATGGCCTCTTCCTCCACCATGTTGAGCAGGGAACTGATACTCTGTAGTAAGTAAGAACAGCAACATACCTACACAGATACCATAGTTTATTACTATAGAATATTTTATTGATACAAAAGCTAAAAACATAATACCCCAAATAACCAAAAATATTTAAAAAATATGAAATCCTATTTAAAATTTTGCTCCTAAACAGCTGTACAAAGGGAGTGCTTGTCACTAGGTGGCAGAACTAAGCAGTCAATCATGATTGTATCGTTATGAAGCGATAATGTTTTTTAGCTTTTGTATTAATGAAACCTTCAATAGTAGTAAACTATGGTATTAATGTAGGTACTTTGTTGTTCCTACTTACTACAGAGTGTCATAACCCTGTATAACATGGTAGAGGCTGAGGGAAGAGACAATCTCTGTGAGCCAAGCGTCTTATCTGGCCTCCCTGAGTCCCTTGCCTATGAAATATTCACATCACCCTTGAACATATTCCTTTTGAGAGTATGTGCAGTCCCCCTGAGTAGCTGGATATTAGCTGGATAGGTACTTACCATTAGAGTTTTAAAAGTAAATACTGGTCTGATATAGTGAAATAGGTGAATACAGAAAGAAAAAAGTAAAAACTGCCTGCTTGTTTATGTTAAAATACTTGAAGTTGGTGGTGTGTTCTATGTTTGATCAATTTTATTTATTTTTCTGTAGGTAAAACGTAATTTACAACCTAGTACTTAGTAATGCAGGGTGACATTGGACCGGGCTAATAATAGTTAAGGGGGTTGACATTTGCCAAGTAAATCGATAGTACAACATTTTGGGGTTAAATTATAGAGGTGGACTTAGTGCTAGATTGACTTATAGGCCACAATATATGGTAATGTTAGGTTAGTTTCAGCATTATATTAACTTTGATTAAATCTGTTTAGGTTTATTTCATCAGGGAAACCAAAATAGAGAAAATATCGTTGTTCCTCAAAAAAGTCTACGGAGCCAAACGACCATATTTGGCTAACGAAAGACTCATTTGTGTTATCCGGACTTTTCATTATCCAGACCAGTGCCTGCACCATTTAGTCCAGAAAAACAAGAGTCGAGTGTACTTTCTTTGATCCATTATTTATACCCAATGTGATTTGTCACTGAAACATTCTTGTTCTGCAGATTCTCACCAAGATGGTGCTGGTGAAAGACCCATGCTTATTGTCTAAAGAAATAGTTAGAGAGATGATGGCCCGAGTTTGTCAGCAGGCAACAGAAAGGATTGACAGGACTCGGAAGGTTGCAGGAACAGCCTTTGCAGCACTACTTCACAGGCATGTTGATTAGCAAGATGTTTCTTGATTTTTATCACTATTCTTTATGGTTGTCTTTCATAGAAAGGGTGGATAAGAGTTTATCCAGCCTTACTAATTGATATATAGTTGTTGTAAAGGAGAGTTTACCCCTCATGGATGATATAAATTCATATATATTGACTTACCAAAGTATTATACAATGCTACATTTTTCTCATCAGTTTCTTTAAGTGTATATCATTTAATACTCTTTCTCAAGTTTCGCACTTGCATGGTTCCTTAGGTATAACACTAAACTCGAGAATCATGATACTCGTGTTATTGAAAACACTTAAGAAATACTCAATTTGTTCTGGTCTGTTAAAAAATTGACTACAGTACACCCAGCCCACACACACTATTCCCTTATCTCAAAATGCATAATTTTCAATTGGATGGTTGTGTTGCAGTTTCAGTGGTTAATGCTTTTTGTAAAGACAAAAAAACATGAGAAACATAGTTTAATGAAAAGAGGAAAAAGAGAAAAGAAATGATAACAATATTAACATTTCATATGGGGCAGTGTTCAGTAGTATTGCTAACTGAAATACGTGAAAAATAAACAATGACTGGTAGATCTAACCATGAAAGAAAGCAACAAAAAGAGTGTTGATTGTACAAAAAGCATTGTATAATATGGCATTGGAGGGGGGAAGGGTAGATGAGTAGAGTGCAAACATTGATTATTATTGGTACATACTGTATCTGACAGCATTTTTTTTCCCAAAATTTGGGTAAAAAAATCACTCTGCATTTAATATGCGAGTTGAGACTCCCTGTAGGCTTATCTTCTCCCTGATGCTCACTAACCCAGCTCACAATCAGTACCTATTATTGTCACCAATTTTATTCCTTTATAAACTAATTTTTTGTGAAAATGAAAACAATCTGACCTGTGAGGCTGACACATGTTTAGAAATATCAGCTGATTGAAACACTGAATCAGTGCTATCTGGTGGTGAGGAGTAGCAACAAGTTCATGATCATAAAGTTGTTAGTGAAAGAAAAGAAAAATATATAAAAGTTGCTTGTGAAAAAATAAATAAATAAATAAACCAGCAATAACTAAAAAGAAAGCATCATCAAGAGGGCCATTGCAAAGGCTATCTCCTGACTCTACATCCGATCCTATCCTATCATAACAAAACACATCAACCCCCTCACTGTTATGGCAGCAGAAGGAAAATTATTGAACTACACAATCTCTTACAAACTACACATGGTAGATTGAACTACACAATCTCCTACAAACTACAAGTGGTAGATTATGCCAAGAAACATGGCAATAGAGCTGAAGCAAGGGCTTTTAGGCAGTGGGCTGTGGTTTAATGGATACAGCCAGGTGCATAGCATTGGCACTGCTGCTCAGTGTAAACAAACCAACAGCTGAGCTGTCGCATCCACTGCCAACCCCGTCATTAAAATATTTTCAGTGTGTTTTTTTTAGATTTCTACATGATTTAGATGATTTCCAGCCATTTTGCAAAGGACATCACTCAATTTAATGCTCCCCTACCCAAAAACACAGATTTCCCATAGATCCTCAGGATCATTGGAAATAAGAGATAGGAATGAGTTAGAGTTCAATAAACAATCATAACTCAAAAAATATTCTTTTGCAACAGCAATTACGTATACCATCAATCATTTCATTACATTTCTCTCCAGAAAAACAAGCCATGTACGAGATTCCATAGTTGGGTGAAACTGCAAATTGTCCATGTTTTCTACTTATTATAATAATGTGTTGCTAGATTGCTTTCAATAATATATGCTTAAATACACTATAAAAATTTGTTCCTGAATTTGACCTGCATAAATTGGGGTGTATCTTTCATGCCCATGCATCCTATTTACTGTCAAATATGGTACAGGACTATGTATATACCAATAATAAGTTGAGATGCCAGACATTGATTGTCAGTACATATGTACTAAATATATATACTAATGTTAATTAATATCTGACAACTGTACTCATGTTTTACCTCATGTTCCTTACTCACCAATGCCACATTATACAGTGCTTTTTGTTTAGTCAACACTCTTCTTGTTTTTGTTTTTTACAGTTAGATCTACTTATCATTGTTTATCTATCATGTATATCAATTAACAATGCCACTGAACACTGAACCAGAGGTTGCAGTGACGTACGAGCAGTACATCAGACCAATTAGGCAACATCCCATGCAGCGTGGCTAGTACCAGCCAGACCAATGTAAATAATGACAGCACAGAATTTCTTTCATAATTTTAATTTCAAGAAAGCTATTGACTTTATACTGGAATGTTGTTACTTTGTCAATATTGCTGCAGTGAAACATGAATGGAGGAGAGTTCTCTCATGAATGAAGGTAGAAACAAGTAGTGGTGAGCTCAGTACAACACATGAGAGACAGAATGTAGTGGCAGCTATGGACTCACTACCTCAGGTGGAGAAAATATCACCCCATCAGTGGGTATGACATTTTCAGTACTACAGATATGGAAAATGTTATTGAAGTCTTGAAGCAGCACACATGATTCCAACAGTAGATAAACACAACCAATATTTATCAAAGAAGCTTGAAACCCATGACAATAATACATGAAACTTGAGATGGTAAGGATTTAGGACTAACCACCAAACTCAAGTGTCGTGAAACTCGAAAGGATTTGTATTCAAGTTTAATTTAGGAAGAGTAGATCTTGTATTACAAACTTGGTGTGTTATTGTTCAAGAGTGATTGATGTAATACAGGAGGGCAAGTTTCGTTTATCTAGATTTAAGAAGAGCTTTGAATATCACTTAAATGACTTTTATAGAAACTGGAGAAGATAAGAGTTGTAGATTAAAAAACTGCTGGAATGGATGGAGGACTTTTTGAAAAAGATAGAGAATTAAAGAGAGATAAGGGACCAACCATCAACATGGAGTCCAGTAGTAAGTGGGGTCCCACAAGGATCAGAGTTAGTACCAGTAATGTTTGCATTGTATACAAGTGAGATGCCAGAGGACATAGCAACTATATAAGTTTATTTCTTGATGATGGAAAACTTATGCATAGTGTGTAGGGAAAAAAGGATTGTGAGGAATTGCAGAACGATCTAAACAAGGTATGGGAATGGAGCAATAGATGGGAAGTGGAATTTGATACTGGAAAGTTTGGAAAAAGTAACAAGTGTAGTTATAAATATAAGATGGAGAATGAAATAGTAATTAAGGCAACAGAGGAAATAGATTTGGTAATGACATTTCAGAGGAACTATCACTGGAAAAGCATACAAAATAAGATTACAGGTGAAACTTTTAATCTACTAAAGAATATAAGAGTTGCCTTTGCTTTTCTAGATTCTAGACAAAGAAATTATGGGAGGAATTATTACCACAAAGATACACACAAAAAAAGAATATGCAACAGTAATTTGGTCTTCACATGAAAAAATAGCACATAAAGCTAGAATATCTACAGAAAGTAGCAACCAAGATGACTGCAAGACATAATAAGAGGAAAGACTATCTAGAATGCCACAACTATGGAAATTATATTAAATAAATACACACACACACACACCGCTCCGTGGAGAGTGGACGTGCCTCCTTGCTCAGAATGTCGTCTAACTAACACTCCACACGCTAAACAATGTGCTTGGAGTGAGAACCGTCACTAGTACAAAAGGGCAACCAGAGCGAGTGAACGAGTGTACAGAGTGAACGTAGGGTGGTGGAGTGTGCATAATAGCGATCGGAGGTGTTGGAGCCTCCGTGCTCCAGACGACGGAGCGGGAAACAAACAAGGGCCAGCCATAAACAGCCGCCAACACATCCCACCACACACACAAAGCTACCAGGCCTGGCCGCCAGTGCACACCACCACACACCCACACGCTCCCAGGAAGAATGAAATGAAATGGATAGACCTGTAAGGAATAAGTTATCAAATTCAAAATATGCCGATGAGGCCCAGGGAGCAAAACCAAAAGTGGCCATACAAAACATGAGTCCATCTTCAACAGGAGCAACAATGCAAGGAAGATTGGTTATGCTAGAGAAGAAATTTGAGGAGTTGGTGAAGGAATTAAAAGTTCAGAGGAGTGAGGAGGAGCAGGATAGAGAATTTTCGCAAGGCTTTGAAGGAAAGAGTTAAGAGACTGGAGGAAAATGAAAAACGATTGGTGGATGAGAATGCACACTTGAGAGTGGAGGTTGAAAAATACAAGAGACGGTTGGAGGAGAAAATGGAGAAAGTTGTAAAGGAGAAAGATGACTTTAAGGAAATGATCAGTGAGCAAAGTGAAAGGTTTGAAAGGGAGTGGGAAATGAAGAAAACACAATGGACTGAGTCGAGGGAAGCTGAGATGGTTGGATTACAAGAAATAATTAAAGATCAGTTGAATGAAGACAAAAAAGAAAGGTCTAAGGAACTGGTTAATGTTATGAAGAATAAGGAAACATTGATAAGAGAAATAGCAGAAAAGAAGAAGAGTGTGTTAATATTTGGGATGAAAGAACAAAATATAACATATAAGCCTAAGAGAATTAAAGAAGAATTAAAACGGTAAGAGATCTGTTCAAAAATCTAAATGATGAAAAAAAAAGACCTACAAGAAGAAGTGGAAGAGATCCATAGACTGGGTCCGTATAAGGAGGGAGTAAGGAGACCGATTAAAGTAGTACTGAAGTCACAACAATCTGCGGAGGACATTTTATATAGAACATCAAAATTAAGAGAGGTAGAAGGTTGTAAAGAGGTGTACGTAAGAAAAATAGAAATGAGGAAGAGAGAAGATATAAGGAATTGTTGGAAGAGGCGAGAAGGAAAAATGATGTGCGGTCTGAAGAGGAAAAAGAAAAGTTTTTTTGGAGAGTTATAGGAGAGAGAGTCAGAAAATGGTATGTGGAAAGAAGGAATGCGGAGGAACCCCTAGAGGAGCAGTGGGTGGACCGTAATGTATACTAATATAGATGGGATACTGTCAAGTAGATTGGAATTGCAAGACTATATGATGGTGGAGAAGCCTGATATAGTGTGTTTGACTGAGACAAAATTACATGAAAAAACAAAGGTAAATTTGGATAATAAATATAATATATGGAGAAAGGATAGAGAGGGTAAAGGTGGAGGAGGAGTTATGATTATGACGAAGAAGGAGATAAATGTGGATAAGGTTTGGTATGGGAAGAACAACGCAGAAGTGATAAGCATAAGGTTAAAAAGTGATGGAAAAGAATTAATAATCATGGTGACCTATGTACCTCCTAAAACAAATTCTTGGACATTAAGGGAATACGACAATATGATCAAGGATACTTTACAGAGTTTGGAAAGTGTATTAACTGGAAAAAGAAAGGTGATACTAGTAGGAGATTTTAATTGTAAAGAAGTGGATTGGGAAAATCTAGTAAGTGGTGTTGGAGAGGAAACATGGGGAGAGAGATTCCTTAATCTAATGATGGAAAATATGATGGAAGAGAGGGTGAAAGAAAATACTAGATATAGAGGAGATGATGAACCAGCTAGACTGGATTTGGTGTTAACACAAGAAGTGTACCTATGTGAGAATATACAATATAAATCTCCATTGGGGAAGAGTGATCATGTGGTTATGGAAATGCAGATAGCAATAACACAGCGAAGGAGAGATGAGACATACAGGAGTGGTAGATTGAATTATAGAAAGATGGACACAGAAAATTTGAAAAACTCATTCAGAACATTAGATTGGGAGGAGATGTTACAAAGCAGAGAAGTGCAAAAAAATATGAGATTTTTATGAAATATTATAAAGAAGGAGTTATAAACCGAGAGAGGAAAGGAAGAAAGGATTGGTTTGATGCAACTTGTGGTAAGGCTAAAGAAAAGAGAGATGTGGCTTGGAAAAGATGGAAAAGAGCAGGAATATACTAAATAAGGAGAATTATAGAGTGGCAAGAAATGAGTATGTGAGGGTAAGGAGGAGGAAGAAAGAAAATTTGAAAAAGATATTGTAGACAAGAGTAAGGAACATCCAAAATTGTTTTACAGGTTCATAAATGGTAAACTTAAAAGAGAGAGTCCATTGAAAGATTAAAAGGAGAGCAAGGGATAGTAGATGACCCTAAGAATATCGCGAATTGCTAAATAATAGGTTTCAACAAGTATTTACTAAAGAAACAATGTTTGTAAAGCCTCAAAATGTAGAAGGAAATGTGCACATGGATGACATTAAGATACCTAAAAAGGAGTTATATAAAATGTTGGAGGAACTTAAAGATGATAAAGCGATGGGACCAGATGAAGTTTC
This sequence comes from Portunus trituberculatus, assembly GCF_017591435.1. Lineage (NCBI taxonomy): Eukaryota > Metazoa > Arthropoda > Malacostraca > Decapoda > Portunidae > Portunus > Portunus trituberculatus. The sequence continues at coordinate 1,916,837 of NC_059303.1, forward strand.
AGGTAAATTATTGAAGGAATGTAGAGAAGAATTGATAGATCCATTATATGATATTATAAGGTGCTCATTAGAAACCGGGGAAGTACCCGGTAGAGTGGAAAAGAGCTGAAGTGGTGCCCATCTATAAGGGAGGCAGTAAGGAAGAGCCTCTTAACTATAGACCTGTGTCTTTAACAAGTGTGGTCAGTAAGATTTGTGAGAGGGTGATAAAGAAACATTGGATACGGTTCCTGGAGGATCATAAGTTATTATCGGCTCATCAATTTGGCTTTAGGAAAGGGAGGTCATGTGTAACAAATCTACTGAGCTTTTATTCGAGAGTGGTTGACAAAATACAAGAGAGAGAGGATGGATGGACTGTGTATATTTGGATTTAAAAAAGCTTTTGACAAGGTACCTCACATGAGACTGCTATGGAAATTAGAGATTTATGGAGGACTGAAGGAAAAGTGTTAAAGTGGATGGAAAACTACTTGAGATGGAGGGAGATGAGAACGGTAATAAGGGATGCAAAGTCGGACTGGTTGGTGGTGGAGAGTGGAGTCCCACAAGGTTCAGTGCTGGCACCAATACTTTTCCTTGTCTATATTAATGATATGCCAGAGGAGTAAACAGTTATATTAATTTGTTTGCGGATGATGCGAAGTTGTGTAGGTATGTGAAGAGTGAAGAAGATTGTGAAATTTTACAGGCAGATCTGGATAGATTTGGGAGTGGAGCAAGAGGTGGGAGATGGAATTTAATCTGAGCAAAAGTCATGTAATGGAGATGGGGAAGAGTGGAAGACGGCCAAGAGGGTCATATAAGATGGGTGAAGGAGTAGTGTTGAAAAAGGTGGAAAAGGAAAAGGATTTGGGAGTGATAATACAAGACCATGGGCAGTTTGAGGCTCATATTGACAAGATGTTTGGAGAAACATATAATTTGATTAGAAATATTGGATTAGCCTTTCATTATATGGATAAAGATATGATGAAGAAATTAATTAGTACGGTAATTAGACCAAGATTGGAATATGCTGGGGTGGTTTGGTCCCCTTATAAAAGAAGCATATAAGGAAGTTGGAGAGATTGCAGAGAATGGCAACAAAAATGGTACCGGAATTGGCAGAAATGACCTATGAGGAGAGATTAAAAGAAATGAATTTGCTTACCTTGGAACAAAGAAGAGAAAGAGGAGATTTAATACAGGTTTATAAACTGTTGAATGGTTTAGATGAAGTGGATAATGAACAAATGATGTTGAGAGAGGAAAATTTAAATAGAACTACGAGATCGCATAGTAAAAAAATAGCCAAGGGAATATGCTTGAAGGATGTGAAGAAATATAGTTTCCCACAGATATGTGTGGAGGTGTGGAATAGTCTGAGTGAGGAGGTGGTGTCAGCGAGGAGTGTGCATAGTTTTAAAGGAAAGCTGGATGTGTGTAGATATGGAGACGGGGCCACACGAGTATGATACCCAGGCCCTGTAAAATTACAATTAGGTAAATACACACACACACACACACACACACACACACACACATGAAATCAAGTGTTAGAGAATCATGAGTAAAGAAGAGATTCCATCTAAATGCAGGTATGAGACTAGGGAAAGAATGAAAGAAGGTGAATATGTTGATGAGGGAGTAAGCGCATTCGAAGGTTTTGATACGGCAAATACTTCACTATTTAAGAGAGTGTTGACTATTGAACGTAAATTAGATAAATGGATAAAGGAGAATATGGGAATGAAAGAGAATGAAGAACAGGAAAAAGACTTTTAAAAAACTGAGAGAAAGGATAAAAAAAGTGGAAGAAAACGAAGCTAGACTAAGAGCGGAAAACGAAAAACTGAAAAAGGAAGTAGCTAACTACAAGAAGCAGATGGAAGAAGGACTTGGTAAAGCCGAGAAAGAAAAAGAGAAGCTGAAAGATCTAGTAAACAAAGAAGAGGAAAGAGTACAGAATGTGATTAAAAAAGAAGTACAAGCATGGAGAGTCCAAGGTAAGAAAGATAAGAATGATTTTCAGGAGGTGTTTCAAGAACAACTAAAAGAAAGAGATGAAAATATGACAAACAAAATGATAAGAGTCCTCAAGAAAAAAGAAAATCTATTTAGGGTAATTGTAGAAAAAAAGACTAATCATATTTGGACTAAAAGAAAAAATATATAATACAGACCAAGAAGAGAAAAAGAAGAAATGAAATCAGTTAAAGACCTACTAAAAAATCTAAACGACGAAGATAGACAGAACTTAGAAGAGGAAGTAGAAGAAATACACAAAATGGGACCATATCAAGAAGGAACAACGAAACCAATTAAGATAATACTAGAATCACAAACAGCAACAGAAGAAATATTATGTAGAACAACTAAACTCAGAGAAACAGAAGGTTGCAAAGATATATATATAAAGAAAAATAGAAATGAGGAAGAAAGGAAGAGATACAACAAACTGGCAGCAGCAGTAAGGGAAAAAAATAATGAAAGGTCAGAAGAGGAAAAAAAGGCATTTTTTTTTGGAAAATTCTAGGAGACAGGATAAGGAAATGGTATATAAAAGAGAAGGAAGAGGAAAAAGTGGAACAAGTTTAACTATAAGTGATAAAGGCAAGAGACTGAAAATGATGTATACGAACATAGACAGGGTTTTATCAAGTAAATTAGAATTAAGAGATTACATAAAGAAAAAAAAACGGATATTTTATGCCTGGCTGAAACAAAACTAAATGAGGCAATCAAAATAGACTTGGATAATAGGTATAATGTATGGAGGAGAGACAGAGTGGGTAAAGGAGAAGGAGGAGTCATGATAATGTTAAGGAAGGAGATGGTGATAAACCAAGTGGAATGTGGGGAAGGAAAAGCACAAGTACTGTATGTTAAGATGCATATTAATAAAAAAGAGTTAACAATCATTGTAACATATGTGCCACCAAAAACAAATTCATGGACCAATCAAGAATATAAAGACATGATAAATGACACAATAAGAAGTCTTACAAGAATCATTAAAGAAAGGAGAAAAGTGATATTGGTAGGAGATTTCAACTGTAAAGAAGTGGACTGGGAAAATTATGAAAGTGGTATAGGGGTAGAAGCCTGGGGAGAAAGATTCCTGAACCTAATGATAGATAATATGATGGACCAAAGAGTAAAGAAAAACACAAGATTCAGAGGAAACGACGAGCTGGTGAGATTGGACCTAGTTTTTACAAGGGGTATACAAATGAACGATGATATAAGTGCCCATTAGGAAAGAGTGACCATGTAATATTAGAAATGGATATAGAAGAGGGAAAGGAAGATAGAGACAATTCATACAAAGGAGACCGATTAAATTACAGAAAGGCTGATACAGTATTGAGAATCTCAAGAATTACTACAAATACATTAATTGGGAGGAAATGGAAAACTCAGAGACAGTGAAAGAGAAGTATAACTTATTTTTGGAAATATACAAAACAGGAGTCGGCGAATATGTCCCGAAATATAGACCTAAAGAAGAAGGAAAGAAAGATTGGTTTGACGCAAGGTGTGCTAGGGCAAAGGAGAAAAGAGATGGAGCATGGAAAAGATGGAGGAGAAATAGAAATCCAGTAAATAAGGAAAACTTCAAGGCAGCAAGAAATGAATATGTTAAGGTGAGGAAGGATGAGGAAAGGAACTATGAAAAGGAGAGTCAAAAAATGTAAGGAACAACCAAAATTGTTTTACAGATTCATAAATGAAAAAATAAGGCAAAAAGAAACAATAGTAAGGTTAAAAGAAGAGAATGGGATGGTGGAAGACCCAAAAAGTATGGCAGAACTATTAAATACAAAATTCCAGGAGGTCTTTACTAAGGAATCCAAATTTGAAAGGCCACAGAGAGACCATCTATATGAAAGAGGTTAAAGTAACCAAGCTTGAAAGAAAAAAGTTAATGAAGGAATTGGATGAAGGGAAGACAATGGGACCGAATGAAGTCTCAGGCAGAATACTGAAAGAATGTAGGGAAGAACTAGCAAGTCCTATATATATCATCATAAAATGCTCAATATAAAATGGAACAGTACCAGTAGAATGGAAAAAGAGCTGAGGTGGTTCCCATATATAAGAGAGGAAGGAAGGAAGAACCTTTAAATTACAGACTGGTATCACTAACTAGTGTAATATGCAAGATGTGTGAAAGAATAATAAAGAAACAATGGATCGAGTTCCTTGAAGACAACAAATTAATATCAAATAGCGAATTTGGTTTTAGAAAAAGACGGTCGTGTGTAACTAATTTACTGAGTTTCTACTCTAGTATAGTTGGTAGAGTGCAAGGGAGAGAGGAATGGGTTGACTGTATTTATTCAGATTTAAAAAAGGCTTTTGATAAAGTGCCACATGCAAGATTACTATGGAAGATAGAGGAGAAGGGTGGCTTAAAAGGAAGCACATTGAGATGGATGGAAAATTATTTGAGGGGGAGAGAAATAAGGACGGTAGTTAAAGATATGAAGTCAAAGTGGAGAGCAGTAGAAAGCGGAGTGCCGCAGGGGTCAGTATTAGCGCCAATACTTTTCCTCATATATATAAATGACATGCCAGAAGGAGTGAACAGCTACATAAATCTGTTTGCTGTCGATGCGAAACTGTGCAGAGTTATAAAGCAAAAAGAGGATTGTGAAATACTGCAGAAAGATCTAAATAAGATCTGGGAATGGAGTAAAAGGTGGGAAGTGGAATTCATTGTGGACAAAAGCCATGTCATGGAAATGGGAAAAAGTTAAAGTCAACCCATGGGAATCTATAAGATGGGAGATGGAGTAGAACTGGAGAAAGTAAAAAAGGAAAAGAACTTAGGGGTGATGATGGAAGAAAACAATCAACCGGTAAGCCATATTGATAGAATTTTCAGACATATAATTTGCTAAGGAATATTGGATTTGCATTTCACTACATGGACAAAGAAATGATGAAGAAATTGATAAATACTATAATAAGACCCAGATTGGAATATGCAGGAGTAGTGTGGACCCCTCATAAAAAGAAACACATGAGGAAGTTGGAGAGACTACAAAAAATGGCTACAAGAATGGTTCTAGAATTTGAAGGGATGATATATGAGGAAAGACTAAAGGCTATGGATCTACCAACCCTGGAATAGAGAAGGGAGAGAGGAGATCTGATACAAGTTTATAAATTGATCAACGGAATGGACCAAGTGGATAATGAGAAACTGATCCTGAGAGAAGAATATGACATTCGATGCACAAGATCGCATAGTAAAAAGCTGAGAAAGGGAAGATGTCTTAGACATTAATGCAAGGTGTGCTAGGGCAAAGGAGAAAAGAGATGGAACATGGAAAAGGTGGAGGAGAAATAGAAATCCAGAAAATAAGGAAAACTTCAAAACAGCAAGAAATGAATATGCTAAGGTGAGAAAAAAAGAAGAAAGGAACTATGAAAAGGACATTGTCGAAAAATGTAAGGAGCAACCGAAACTGTTCTACAGATTAATAATTGGAAAAATAAGGCAAAAAGAAACAATAGAAAGGTTAAAAGGAGAGAATGGGATGGTGGAAGACCAAAAAAAGTATGTCAGAACTGTTAAATAGTAAATTTCAGGAGGTCTTTACTAAGGAATCCAAATTTGAAAGACCACAGGGTAAAAGAGAGACTGTCCATATGAAAGAGATTAAAGTAACCCTGCTTGAAATAAAAGAGTTATGACGGAATTAGATGAAGAGAAGGCAATGGGACTGGATGAAGTCTCAGGCAGAATATTAAAAATGTAGAGAAGAACTAGCAAGTCCTATATACAACATCATAAAATGCTCAATATAAAATGGAACAGTACCAGTAGAATGGAAGAGCTGAGGTTCCCACATGTATAAGAGCGGAAGGAAGGAAGAACCTTTAAATTACAGACTGGTATCACTAACTAATGTAATATGCAAGATCTGTGAAAGAGTAATAAAGAAACAATGGATCGAGTTCGTAGAAGACAACAAATTATTATCAAATAGCCAATTTGGTTTTAGAAAAGGTCGGTCGTGTGTAACAAATTTATTCAGTTTCTACTCTAGAATAGTTGATAAAGTACAAGAGAGAGAGAGAGGGATGGATTGACTGTATTTATTTGAATTTAGAAAAGGTGTTTGATAAAGTGCCACATGAAAGATTACTGTGGAAGTTAGAGGAGAAGGGTGGCTTAAAAGGAAGCACATTGAGATGGATAGAGAATTACTTGATGGGGAGAGAAATAAGGACGGTAGTTAAAGTCCAAGTGGAGAGCAGTAGACAGCGGAGTGCCACATGGGTCAGCATTGGCGCCAATACTTTTTCTCATATATATGAACGACATGCCAGAGGGAGTAAACAGCTACATAAATCTGTTTATAGATGATGCAAAACTGTGCAGAGTCATAAAACAAAAAGAGGATTTTGAAATACAGCAGGAAGACTTAAACAAGATCTGGAAATGGAGTAAAAAATGGGAGATGGAATTCAATGTGGACAAAAGTCATGTCATGGAAATGGGAAAAAGTGAAAGACGACCAGTGGGAATCTATAAAATGGGAGATGGAGTAGAACTAGAAAAAATAAAAAAGGTAAAGGACTTGGGAGTGACGATGGAAGAAAATAGTCAACCGATAAGCCATATTGATAGAATTTTCAGAGAGACATATAATTTGCTAAGGAATATTGGATTAGCATTTCACTACATGGACAAAGAAATGATGAAGAAATTGATAAGTACTATAATAAGACCCAGATTGGAATATGCAGGAGTTGTGTGGATCCCCCATAAAAAGAAACACATTAGGAAATAGGAGAGACTACAAAAAATGGCTACAAGAATGGATGACATATGAGTAGAGACTAAAAGCTATGGATATACCAACCCTGGAACAGAGAAGGGAGAGAGGGGATCTGATACAAGTTTATAAATTGATCAACGGAATGGACCAAGTGGATAATGAGAAACTGATCCTGAGAGAAGAATATGACATTCGAAGCACAAGATCGCATAGTAAAAAGCTGAGAAAGGGAAGATGTCTGAGAATTGTTAAAAAATATAGTTTCCCACAAAGATGTGTTGAGACGTGGAACAGTTTGAGTGAAGAAGTGGTGTCAGCAACGAGTATGCATAGTTTTAAAGAAAAATTGGATAAGTGTAGATATGGAGATAGGGCCACACGAACATAAAGCCCAGGCCCTGTAAAACTACAACTAGGTAAATACACACACACTAAGATGGCGAGCAAGAATGGCATAAACAAGCCATGCCCCCAAATAACCTGCTGCATTCAACACTATATGCTGTTTCCTAGTGGTGAATATTAAGGTGGAAGCTGCACTAGTCTTGCTTGTGTTTGCCCTGTCTCCAAATAGTAGGTTGTGGAAGTGTATAAACTGCAAAGATGAGTGATGAGGAGGGAGCCATTGCGACAAATCTTTTATCATGTACAACGCCAACAGGGACTGTTCCCAAGGCTGTTGACAGGGCATTCTCAGGATTCAAGGATGAGGATAGAAGAGTAGGTGAGACCATGATGAGAACAATTATCGGACTGGAAATTGCAATGAAGGAGATGCAGACTCGATTGAAAAGTTAGAAAAAACGATGAGATGTTGACAACAGAGACAGAAGTATGGATGATCTACATGCTAAATTTGCTCTCTATGAGAAAAACCAACAGAGTATGAAGGAAAAGTTAAAGAGTTAAATATGAAACAGGAAGCATGGAAAAAGGAGCAGGAGAATAAAAATATACACTTAGGGAAAATTGTGGATGAACAAAGTTGACAGAAAAGTAGTGCAAGTGATAAAGCAGAAATAAAACTTAGTCAGAGACACTGTTGACAGGAAAAAGACTGTCTTGATATTCAGTCTAAAGGAAAAGAGCATATCACAGTGGTTTGAAAGAGAAAAGGAGGAGATGGAAAGTGTAGAGAAAGTCAGAGTACATACAGGAAGTTAAAGAAATAACACCGGAGATTGAAGAAATTCGATGACTGGGAAGATACAAGGAAGGGGCAACATACACTGATGAAAATAAGGTTCAGATCACAGACAGCAGCCGAAGATCTACTGGGTAAAGCACCTAAATCAAATCAACAAGGATAGAAGAATTTAAACAAATATGGATAAAAAGAGACTTGACTAGAGAGGAGAGAACCACCATCAATGAACTGAGAAATGAAGCAAATGAAAAAAACAACCAAAGATCAGAGGTGGAGAAGAAAAATTTCTATTAGAGAGTCATTGACATGATGCAAAAAAAATGGTACAAGAGAGAAAAAAAACAGGAGGGATAGGATTAAAAGTAGCATATACAAAAGTAAATGGCATACTGTCAACAGGATTAGAAAATATGGATTATTTGAAAGATGAGAAACCAGATATTGTTGGATTAGTCAAAACTAAGTTAGTGGGTGATATGGATCATTTGAATATTGGGGATGGGGACTAAATGTTTGATTTAGAAATAAGACAAGAAAGTAAAGGAGAGGTATAATGCTGTTAATCAAGAAAGGCTTAGTGGTGGATTCAACTCTGTATGGGGAAGAGAAGGCAGAGATATTGAAAATTAGAATAAAAAGAAACATTCTCATGACCTATGTACCCCCTACACACAGAGAAATGTTGGAAGATATGAGAGTTTGCTTATCAAAGCTGTTGGAGGAGAACAGTGAATTACTAATGATGGGGGACTTCAACTGTAAAGAGGTTTCATGGGAGGACTAGACCACCAAAGGTAGCATAACATCATGGGGAAGCAGATTGCTAGAGCTGACCTTAGATAATGTCGTAACACAGTAGATCCAAAAATATACAAATACTTTTATACAAGCTTTAAGGAAAGCTTGGATAAAAGTAGATATGGAGACAGGACAGCACGAGCCTAGTGTGGCTCATTTCCTGCATCTTACAATTAGGTAAATACAATTAGTAAATACACATGCATACACACAGTGGGTTACACTACCTATACCCTATCAAGAAGTCCAGCATACTGTACATGGTGATGTGTTACAGGGGCAGAGGGGTCTATATTAGGGACCTTGTCTCCAAAATTACATTAAATCTTGCTTATGTCAAGGCTGAGAAGAGGTATGGAAGGAGTTGAGGATATGGACGGCACAGTCAGTGCTGCTGCCTATATAAATAAGGATCAAACCGAGAGGCAGGGGCAAAATTATTGAAGCACCTCTAGACTAGGACATTGGAATAAAGAAAGGGAATTCTCCAGATTTAGGGAGGAAAGAGACAACATTAGAAGAGTCATCTCATTGGACAGAGAACTTAAAGTTCCTAACAAAAAAAGAGGTGTATGGCTATGGTTAATATTCGGTAGAGTGCATCCCAAAATCAAAACCATTGAATTTACTAATTTCATTATAATTCACTTTTACTTAAAGTTTTAATCAATCATTCATGGGGATCATATACCAGGGGACATGTCACCTTGCCTACCTTATGGTGTCACTCCAGGCAATCACGCCTCGTGATTCTCCATGGAGGTCCCTTCCCATGCCAAGTAAATCCCAGCAGGAAGCATTGACTTGCCATAGCCATGAGTTCTGTGGATGTCCCCTTAGCCTACTCCATACTGTGTTATCCCTTTCAGAAACAACCTGATAAGCAGGATCGGCTTCCAGGCAGCATGCCACATGCCCATATACTTGTAATTGGCATTGACAGACTATGCTGGTAATCATCCTCGAATCAGTCTCATGGAACAATTACTGATTTGACACAGTTACACCAGCAGTATCTCTTGATCCTGCAAAAGCATCTAGTACTAAAGACATCAGTTCACCTCTTCAGATTGGTGTTCAGTGTCCATATCTTACAACTGTAGAGTAAGACAAGGATCACCAGCGACTTGAAGATCCGAATCTTTGTTCGTCTGCACAGGTACTGACAATGCCAAATATTCGTGTTGAGGTAGTCCATAATGCTGTGGGCCAGGCCAATTTGCTGTACAAGTTTCTGGCTTGACCCACCATCGTTATGCACTACACTACCAAAGTATGCGAAACTTTCCAAGATCTCAATGTCCTCCCCACATGCATGGACAAACTGTACCGTTTCATCCAGTAAGCCTCCCAACACCTGAACCTTGGTCTTGGGACAGGAAATCTGAAGTCCCAGGGGCTTTGCCTCCTCATGCAGTGCCTCTTGAGCCATTACCAGAACCTACAGTGACTCAGCAAGGATTACTGCATCATCGGCAAAAACAAGATCTGTAATCTCAGTACAGGCAACCCCCGCTTAACGAAGGTTCATACAATAAAATTTTGCTACAATGAAGGTTTCATTTTACTACCATCTGCTCGTTTAACGAACACCAAACTCGCTGTAACGAAGTTTTATCCAGGTAATTTTTTCCAAGTTTGAAAGCACCACCGTATCACACAAGCTGACAGGCTTGTGAATACACCAGCACCTCTCGTGGACAACACGCGCACCACTCACTCCCCCTGTTCAAAACAATAGCAGTGTCAGCAGCAGCTCGTCTTCCCTCGCTCAACTTACCACCAAAACGCCCTGCAATGTCGCCTAGTGTTGCTAAGAAGACCAGGAAGTCTTTTACTCTCGAAGTGAAGCTGGATATTATTCACAGACACGAGAGAGGCGAGAAAACTTATAGCATTGCTCGCCACCATCTTGACTCTATCTACTGTCTCTACTATTTTCAAGTCAGCAGACTCTATTAAGAAGGTTGGTGAGACCGTATCTTCCTAGCAAGCTAAAAGAACCACCTGAACTCATGACTCTACAATGGATAAGATGGAAAAGCCTTGTGGAAATGTGGTACATAAGTTTTGTATGTGATACAATGGTGCGTCCTTTGTTTACATTCCACAGGTTGCCGGTTAGTGTCTTTACCGTTTCACTCTCCCTCCCTTCATAAATTTAAGATCATCAACATTATAAAGTTATGTACATACATACATTAGTGTACATTATACTGACTTGAATTAAACTGCCTAAATGTTTAACTTCATAATTTTTACTTTCATTAAACCTTTCACTATACTATGATGCACTCTTGCTTTGTTTACTCTCAATGGAAATTCAAGTCAGGGGTTAAACTTGTTATAATCGGTTCACTTAACGAAGTTTCGCTTAACGAAGGGTTTTTTAGGAACGTAACCCCTTCGTTAAGCTGGGGTTGCCTGTATTGCCGACAGATGCTCTACAATGACTTTGGTCTACAGCTCTGCCTAGTACCCAGTCCATACAAATGTTGAAAAGTGATGGAGCAAGCACGCATCCCTGCCTCACTCCTGTATTCACAAGGAAGAAGCTGGATCTCCACACCCTCCACACTTCACAGCACTCACAGTCCTGGAGTAGAAGCCAATAATAGACCAATAATCCTTGCACGGAGATGCAGAAGATCCCAGTGTCTCTTCATTCACTGAGTCAAACTCCTTCTTGAGATCGACATAGGCTGCAAGCATCCCCTGTCGAAACTCACGTCGGTGCTCCACCAGTATGTGAAGCGCTAGGATCCAGTCATTTGTTGACTTACCAGGCATGAACCCAAATTGTTCAGGTCTCTGTCGTTTCAGCAGGTGACTGCGGATACACATCAAAAGCAAATGGGCAAGCATCTTGTGTGGTTTGATGAGCAGTTTTATACCGTGGTAGTTGTTGCAATCCTGACAGTCCCCTTTCCCCTTCCAGATAGGAATGACCAATCCCTTTTTCCAGTCAGGGGGAATAGTACCTGAATGCCATACAGCAGTCAAGACAGCATGCAACCCACGCATCATGGGCTCACCCCCAGCTGTGAGCAGCTCCGCACTGATGTTACAAATGTCAGCTGCCTTTCCACTCCCTCAACTTTGCCACAGCCCCTTTGACATCATCAATGGAGGGTGCAGTTTCATCAATGGGTGGATCAGCATCCAGCATCTGTAACACTGCATTTTGGAGCCATCTGCTTGGAGGATCCACCATGAACAGCTGCTCAAAGTGCTCAGCCCAGCGAGCCATCTGCCCATCTGTGTCTGATACGAGACAGCCATCTGGTGTTCGGATAGCGCTCGCCTGAGATGTAGACTTGGAGCGGAGATTCTTCAGGGCTCGATAAGCAGGTCGGAGGTCATTAGCATTTAATTGACACACTGCATCTTCAACAAGACCCCTCCTTGTCTCCCCTCAGGAGAGCGTTTGTTCTACGTGACTGAGCCCTGCACTGGTCACAGTTCCCAGCAAGTCTGGCAACGTGGCTCTCCTCAATACTGTCCAGCGTCTCTACTGAGGCAAAGCCACTCCATGACATTGGGCGCTCCCTAACGTATTCCCTGGCAGCCTCAAGAGTCTCACATTTGAAAGTATCTCATAGCTCTACCAGGTCCTCGTTGGTGTCGAGCACTCCTAATCAATTAGAGACTGTCACTGCATACTCCAGGGCACATGTCAAGTCTTTCAGTTTCTCAAGATGAAACACAGTGTGGTCATATCTTGGAGGCTTTCTGGACTTGACATGCAGCTTGAGTGTAGCAACAATAAGCTTGTGATCAGTCGCAAAGAACTTGGCACTCCAAAAAACCCTGCAGTTCTGAAGGATCCTCCAACGACTACTAACAAAGATATGGTCGATCTCCTTTGCTACCCCTCCGGCATTGCTATACCAAGTCCAGCAGTGCAGCACTGGTCTCTGATACCAAGAATCTGCAATTCCCAACCATCTGGATCTTGCAAGATTCAAAAGGAAAGCTGTTGTCGTTCCTGGTACCAGAGCCATGGGGACCAACACATAACTCGTAGCCGGCTCTCTTTGTGTCAGTGACAGCATTAAAGTTGCCCAAGACAATAAGTGCATCACGACAGGGACACTGGTCCAGTACAGAGTCGAGTTTGGCGTAAAATGTCTCCTCTTCAGTTTCACACACCTCGGTAGGAGCGTATACTGCAACAACAGATATGAAGCCTAGACTGTGCTTCAGCCTTAGTCCCATTATACGCTTATCAAACAGAGTAACCTCTACAATGGACGGCTGCAGTCTGCTGGAGACGCCTATTGCTACCCCTTGACATGGTGACCATTGCTCATGCCGGACCAATAGTAAGTAAAACCCTTGCTTCTGGTCTTGCCACTGCCAGGCCTCCTTGTCTCAGAGAGTCCCACTATATCCACCCTCAGCCTACTGAACTCATCTGATAGATGAGGCAGTCAGTGATCCTCTGAGAAGCTCAGGACATTCCTGGAGCCTACATGTAGAACCCTCCAAAGGTTTACCTAAGGAATGGTCCGATGGGCAGGCGCCACGTCTGCAACCCCACCATCACCATCAGGGTGAGATTATCCTCCCATCCCTCTCAAGACACAGGGATCTCACGAGGTTTCCCCTGCATCTGTCATATGAGTAGGCAAGCCCCTCAGGTGCCAAGGCACCAGAGGAGCTTGCACAGTCAGACTTCGTAGCAGAACCGGATCAGAATTGTTGGAAGAGGCTCGCCCGCATGTAGAGCCTCATCCCCAACCTCTACTTTAAGTTTGTCTATACTAATTAACCCTAACCTGATAAAAATCAATATGGATAAGGCAAACCTAACTAGAAAACTTAACCTCTTCAGTACTGGGACACATTATTACACCATGAGTTTTGGTTATGATTAGATGATTTTAGTTACATTAAGAAGGGTTTAAGGAGATCAGAAGATCAATGCATAGAGTCTTTACAACCTAATCCCCGTATAAGTTTCTAAAGCTGTATAAAATCGGCAAATAGTAAGCAGAATGAATATGAAAACACGTCATGGTATTGAAGGGGTTAAATAGCAAATTACAAAAGTAACTAGTGGGGTAACACCGACTGAATGCTCTGGTACGATAAGTATTGCAAATTTCACACTGCCTCTCACCACCAACATAGCACACTCCTCAGTGAACAACATGCAAGCATTAGGTTTCCGCCATCACGCTATCTGTACTTATCAGGCAAAAAAATAGATTTTTTAGATATTTGATGTTATTTTTCATGGTTCTCATATAGTGTTTCACATCTGTGAATATGATGTGATTGTTTTGAATTAGATTTCATTCCGATACTTAGCCATATTGACATGTTACTGAATGAAATTAAGTGCATCCTTTTAAAGTGGCTGCCATGGCACTGCTGTGAAAAAAAATTATGGTGGGAAAGAGAGGGAGGCAGTGGCGTAGTGGATAAGTTGGTGAGCTTTGGTGAGCAAGCTCGGTTTGTTGGTATAACTTGATGCAAATTCTGGGCATTGGAAAAAGAGTGTAAGCTGGTCTGAACATATGTCTTAGTGTTCATATCCCAGGGCATCACTATAACTATGGATAAAAAAAATAAAGATAATGTACGATGTACATATTGATAATTTTAAGGCATTGCAATGTTATTTGCATTTGCTAAAAGTCACATTTTGTTGCAGTTTCCCAAAGCTGCCCCACATTCCCAATGTGAAAGAAGTGGAATCTATATTTCCCATGGAATTGTGTGATGGCATGAACTGGGCCTCAGAGAAATCTACCTTCAACCTCTTCATGCAGCTTGTTGACTTCCCTGCCTACAGATCCCGAGTACTTCTGGGAGTCACTTATGCAGCAGGAGGAATTTCTGCAAACCTGGTATGTTGATTGTCCTATATTTTTATTTAAATACTTTCAAAATATTATGCAGTAAGCCCTCCATATAATGCATCTTTTTATCAAATTTCAGATGTAATAACCCTTTCAAGGCCATTAACACTCATTTTATTTTATAAACTAACTTCACAAATTATAGCATTTTTCAAAATTATCAAACACTTATTTTGTGAACATATTAGGATGTCAAATGCAGGTGAGTTGTCTGACATATACAAAAAACTCAAGTTGGAATATGTTGGGTAGTTATAGGTGCAGCATACAGTCACATATTTTCAAAAGATGGTAATGGTTTTCTTCCTGGGAAGGCTAACCCCACCTCCTTAAGTGATGTCACTTAGCTAAATCCTGATTGGCTGTTGCTTCTCTCTGAGCTCTCTCTCTCTCTCTCTCTCTCTCTCTCTCTCTCTCTCTCTCTCTCTCTCTCTCTCTCTCTCTCTCTCTCTCTCTCTCTCTCTCTCTCTCTCTCTCTCTCTCTCTCTCTCTCTCTCTCTCTCTCTCTCTTTTCAGTTGCAGATAAAGAGAAAGAGATGTGATTGGCTGTGTGTATACCAGCCAGTAACCCTGGCAATGGCCTTCATGTATTTCTTTTTTTTTTTTTCTTTTTCTTTTTTTATGCAGTAGGGAAACCATCCAAAGGAAAAAAAAATTTCAAAAAAAGGCCACTTGAAGTGCTGGATCCCTTAAACAGTGGTAAACATTTAGCCAAAATGTCTTGAAACCTCTCTATTTAAAGGAGTCAAGTCATAGGAAGATGGAAATACAGAAACAGGCAGGGAGTTCCAGAGTTGTTTACCTGAGTAAGATATGAATGATTGAGAGTACTGGTTAAATCTTATGTTAGAGAGTTGGACAGTATAGGGGTGAGAGGAAGAAGAAAGCCTTGTGCAGCAAGGCTGCAGGAGGAAGGGAGGCATGCAGTTAACAAGATCAGTAGAGCAATTAGCATAAAAATAACGACAAAAGATAGAAAGAGATGCAACATTTCGGCATTGAGAAAGAGGCTGAAGACATTCAGTCAGAGGAGCAGAGTTGATGAGATGAAAAGCTTTTGATTCCACCCTACCTAATAAAGCCCCCCCAAACATGTGAAGAGTACTCCATGCAGGGGTGGATAAGGCCCTTCTACAGAGTTTGCAGCTGGAGGGGTGAAAAAACCTGGCAGAGATGACTCAGAATGCCTAACTTTGTAGAAGTTGTTTTAGCAAGAGAGGAGATGTGAAGTTTCCAGTTAATATTATGAGTGATGGACATACTGAGGATATTCAATGTAGAAGAGGGAGACAGTTGAGTGTCATTGAAGAAGAGAGGATAGTTGCCTGGAAGATTGTGTCGAGTTGATAGATGGAGGAAATGAGTTTTTGAGACATTGAAAACTACAAAATTTTCTCAGCCTCATTTGGAAATCTTAGAAAGATCAGAAGTCAGGTGTTCTGTGGTGTCTCTGCATGATCTGTTGACTTCCTTAACCCCTTCGCGCCGGATGTTAAAAAAGCCCGCCTGTATGATATACGGGTGGTAGTGCCTTGCCCGAGCACGGGAAACTCGTGCAAGCTTGTCATACTTGTCATCTTTGTGTATTATGCTGCTATTTTTTTGTCACTATATCGCCTTCGAAGAGGAAAGTGGACACTTCTCTCTTCGGAGAAAGAGAGAGAGAGAGAGAGAGAGAGAGTGACATTTGCTAATACTTTAGACACAAGCGGGACGCATGTAGCTTATCTTTCGAGAGGAAGAGGGGGAGGGGGGGAAGGGAGAGGGAAACGAAAGGAGGAGAGAGAGAGAGAGAGAGAGAGAGAGAGAGAGAGAGAGAGAGAGAGAGAGAGAGAGATTAGAAAATTTGTTGTTTTTGTATTTGTGTGTGTGTGTGTGTATTTACCTAATTGTAACATACGGGAAAAGAGCTATGCTCGTACTGTCCCGTCTCCATATCTACTAATGTCCAGCTTTTTCTTAAAATCATGAATATTCCTTGCGTTGACCACTTCCACGTCTAAACTATTCCATGCTTCCACCCTTCTATGAGGGAAGCTATATTTTTCACATCTCTCCTATAAGTGGCCATTTTAGTTTTTCCCATGCCCTCTCGACATTCTTTCATTCCACATACACAGATCTTCCCTATCCATTTTTTCCATGCCAATCATCACTCTGTATATTGCTATCAGGTCTCCCTTTCTCTTCTGTTTTCCAGGGTCGGAAGTTGCATTCTGTTCAGTCTGTCTTCATAAGTCAAATCTCTTAAGTCAGGCACCATTTTGTTGCAGCCCTCTGTACTTTCTCTAGTTTCCTTATGTGTTTCTTTAAGTTCGAGCCCACTGTATTGTTGCATATTCAAGCCTCGGTCTTATCATTGCAGTAATTATTTTCTTCATCATTTCTTCATCTAAATATACGAACGCCACTCTTATGTTCCTCAATAAGTTCAATACTTCTCCAATTATTTTGTTTATATGTCTCTCTGGCGATAGGTCATTGGTAATTGTCACCCCAAGGTCTTTTTCTTCATGACTGGTTTTATGTCTTCATTTCCTATCTTGTACATACTCCTGATTCTTCTTTCACTCTTGCCAAACTCTAATTTCTTGCATTTTGTCGTGTTGAACTCCATTTGCCATGTACAGCTCCATTTCCATATTCTGTCCAAGTCTTCCTGGAGTAGTTCGCAATCTTTGTCACATCTCACTTTTCTTAACAATTTTGCATCGTCTGCAAATAGGCTCACATAACTGGACACCCCATCCACCATGTCATTTATGTAGACTGCGAACATTACTGGTGCCAACACTGATCCCTGTGGAACTCCACTCTCCACCAAGCCCCATTCTGATGGTCTGTCCTTAATTATTGTTCTCATTTCTCTTCCTACCAAAAGTCTTCCATCCATTTTAGTAAACTGCCATGCACTCCTCCTACCATTTCAAGTTTCCAGATCAGTCTCCGGTGTGGTACCTTATCAAAGGCCTTTTTTAAATCCAGATATATTCCATCAGCCCAACCATCTCTTTCCTGTATTACATCTATCACCCTCGAATAGTAACATATCAGGTTTGTCGTGCATGAACGCCCTTTTCTAAAACCAAATTGACACTCACAAAGTATGTCATTTTTCTCCAAGAAGTCTGTCCATCTATTCTTCACCACCCTCTCACACATCTTAGCTACCACACTTGTAAGTGACACTGGTCTATAGTTCAATGGGTCTCTCTTGTTACCTGATTTATAGATTGGGACAATGTTAGCTCTTTTCCAGTCTTGGGGCACTACACCTTCCCTTAATGAGGCATCAATTACTTCACAAACTTTTTCTGCCAGTTGCTCCTGCATTCTCTTAAAATCCATCCTGATACCCCATCAGGTCCCACAGCTTTTCTCACTTCTAAACTCCCCATCATATTCTTGATCTCCTCCACAGTTACTTGAAACTCCTTCATAATCCCTTTCTGTTCCATTACCAGTGGTTTGTCAAAAGCAGTCTCCTTTGTGAATACCTTCCGAAAGCATCCATTCATAGCCTCTGCCATTTCCTGGGATCTTCACTGCATACTCCATTTACTTCTAAACTTTCAATACTTTCTCTATTTTTGATGTTGTTGTTCACATGTCTGTAAAAAGCCTTGGTTGGTCTTTACATTTATCAATTATATCCTTTTCTTGTTTCTTTCTTTCTTCTCTTCTAATCAACACATATTCATTTCTTGCTCTTTTGTAACTTTCCCACTGCTTAATCCGTCTTTTCCTTCTCCACCTCTTCCATGCATCCTCTTTTCTTGTTCTAGCCTTTTCACATCTATCGTTAAACCAGTCCTGCTTTCCAACTTCTCTATGTTGTCTTATTGGTACAAATTTTTCTCACCTTCTTTGTATATTTTTATAAATTCCTTCCACTTTTCATTTGCTCCTTAGCACTCTTGAATTTCATCCAATTTGTCTCTTGAAAGAATTTCTTTAGGTTTCCAAAATCTGTCTTGGCATAATTCCATCTTCCCACTTTATATTCTTCATTTCTTCTAGATTTCTCTTCATCTATCACCTTGAACTCCAAAACTGCATGATCACTCTTTGCTAAAGGGCACTCCACCCTCATCTCCTCAATGACCATTGGCTCTGTACTAAAGACCAAGTCCAGTCTTGACGATGCTCCCTCTCCTCCAAACCTAGTATCTTCTTTGACCCACTGAGTTAACACATTTTCCATTGCCAGTGTCAATAGTGTATTTCCCATGTTGTCTCTGATCCTTCCATTGACCAGTCCTCCCAACACACCTCTTTACAATTAAAATCTCCCATCATTATAGTTCGTTCACAGCCACCCAACATTTCTTCCAGACATGTTCCTGTATCACTTATCATTTCTTCATATTCCTGTACTGACCATGCATTTGTCTTAGGTGGTACGTACACCACTATGTAGTGCCTCTTTTTCCTTCATTAGTTTCTGCTCTGATCTTTAGCACTTCTGCCTTTCCCATACCTTCTTTCACTTGATCCACCTTTATATCTTTTTAACCAGCAACATCACTCCTCCTCCCATCTTACCTACTCTATTTCTTTTCCAAACATTATATTTCCTTCTCCAACCATCATCAGGTCTTCTCCTCTCTCAGTTTTGTTTCAGTAAGACCCACAATATCTGGGTTCTTGTCCCTCAAGTAATCGTTGAGTTCTAAAATCCCGATATCACTCCATTTATGTTGGAATACATTACATTCCGCTCATACGTAAGTTTCTTTAGTCCTTTCTTGCTGTACTTTTCTGGGTTATGAACCACTTCCTCAGTCTCATATCCAAGATTCTCCAGAAAACTCTTTCTTCTCCTCTTCTGTCCTCTCTTCATTTTTTTTCAAAGCCTCCTTTCTCAACTCATTTAACATTTCTCTTTCCTTTTCACCGAGATCTCTTCTCAACCAAATCTTCCTTGTTGTTTCCTGCTGGGCTAGCCTCCATGACTTCTCCACCAATTCATCTACATCCTTTTGTGACTTAAGTTTGATTCTTATTGGCCTCATACCTTCTCCTGTGAACTTTCCAATTCTATGGAAGTCCTCTATTTCTTGTACTAGGTCTTTTCCTCCTCCTGCACCACATTAATGATATTATTTATCACCTTTTTATGTTTTTCTCTCTCCATTTTACTCGGTGTCTTATCCTCCTCCACACCAAATATCACCACACATCTCTTTTTGTCTACAGTTTCCCTCACCAATGTCTCATTTGACTTAATAACCTTCACCACTTTCTCAGCAATCTTCTCTTCTATGATCTGTTGATCTATAATTTCAGCAAGGCCCAAAGTTTTCTCCCAGACTCTTTGATTTCCTTTTCCAGACTTGCAACTTTGTAATTTACCTCCTTTCTTTCCACTTCCTGACTTTTTTTCCATTCAGCCTGCTTCTCCATCACTTTTCCTAGAGATTCTCCACATTTTCGCAATTCACTTTAATTAGCTTAACTTCCTCTTTCAGTACTTCATTTTCTTTCTTCATATCGGCGCACTCTTTCATTACATTGTCATAACTCGTTTCCAGGCCCCATACTTTTCAAACAGTTTTCAATTTTACCTTCCAACTCCAGAATTTTCTTCACATAAACGCTCTTCTCCATTATTCCTTGAAATCCTGTGAAGTCTGATTCATCTTTCGAGTTCACGGCCGCCATGTTGCGCAGATGTAAACAAACCAGCTGATGGCTCAAACGCAGGCTACAGTTTATATTCACCTTCCCTGGACATTATTTTGCTAATCAACAGTTAACATGACTATATGGAGACGGGACAAACATTACAAGCTCCTTTCCCACCTTGGTTACTCTTAGGCAATGGTAACTGTAGAATTAGAGATGATTGCTCTGGAGCTCAGCGACCACATCCACCATCGACGGTGTCCCGTGTGTGTGTGTGTGTGTATTTACCTAATTGTATTTACCTAATTGTAACATACGGGAAAAGAGCTATGCTCGTGTTGTCCCGTCTCCATATCTATTAATGTCCAGCTTTTTCTTAAAATCATGAATATTCCTTGCGTTGACCACTTCCACGTCTAAACTATTCCATGCTTCCACCCTTCTATGAGGGAAGCTATATTTTTTCACATCTTTCCTATAAGTGGCCATTTTTAGTTTTTTCCCATGCCCTCTCGACATTCTTTCATTCCACATACACAGATCTTCCCTATCCATTTTTCCATGCCAATCATCACTCTGTATATTGCTATCAGGTCTCCCTTTCTCTTCTGTTTTCCAGGGTCGGAAGTTGCATTCTTTTCAGTCTGTCTTCATAAGTCAAATCTCTTAAGTCAGGCACCATTTTTGTTGCAGCCCTCTGTACTTTCTCTAGTTTCCTTATGTGTTTCTTTAAGTTCGAGCCCACTGTATTGTTGCATATTCAAGCCTCGGTCTTATCATTGCAGTAATTATTTTCTTCATCATTTCTTCATCTAAATATACGAACGCCACTCTTATGTTCCTCAATAAGTTCAATACTTCTCCAATTATTTTGTTTATATGTCTCTCTGGCGATAGGTCATTGGTAATTGTCACCCCAAGGTCTTTTCTTCATGACTGGTTTTATGTCTTCATTTCCTATCTTGTACATACTCCTGATTCTTCTTTCACTCTTGCCAAACTCTATTTTCTTGCATTTTGTCGTGTTGAACTCCATTTGCCATGTACAGCTCCATTTCCATATTCTGTCAAGTCTTCCTGGAGTAGTTCGCAATCTTTGTCACATCTCACTTTTCTTAACAATTTTGCATCGTCTGCAAATAGGCTCACATAACTGGACACCCCATCCACCATGTCATTTATGTAGACCGCGAACATTACTGGTGCCAACACTGATCCCTGTGGAACTCCACTCTCCACCAAGCCCCATTCTGATGGTCTGTCCTTAATTATTGTTCTCATTTCTCTTCCTACCAAAAGTCTTCCATCCATTTTAGTAAACTGCCATGCACTCCTACCATTTCAAGTTTCCAGATCAGTCTCCGTGTGGTACCTTATCAAAGGCCTTTTTAAATCCAGATATATTCCATCAGCCCAACCATCTCTTTCCTGTATTACATCTATCACCCTCGAATAGTAACATATCAGGTTTGTCGTGCATGAACGCCTTTTCTAAAACCAAATTGACACTCACAAAGTATGTCATTTTTCTCCAAGAAGTCTGTCCATCTATTCTTCACCACCCTCTCACACATCTTAGCTACCACACTTGTAAGTGACACTGGTCTATAGTTCAATGGGTCTCTTGTTACCTGATTTATAGATTGGGACAATGTTAGCTCTTTTCCAGTCTTGGGGCACTACACCTTCCCTTAATGAGGCATCAATTACTTCACAAACTTTTTCTGCCAGTTGCTCCTGCATTCTCTTAAAATCCATCCTGATACCCCATCAGGTCCCACAGCTTTTCTCACTTCTAAACTCCCCATCATATTCTTGATCTCCTCCACAGTTACTTGAAACTCCTTCATAATCCCTTTCTGTTCCATTACCAGTGGTTTGTCAAAAGCAGTCTCCTTTGTGAATACCTTCCGAAAGCATCCATTCATAGCCTCTGCCATTTCCCTGGGATCCTCACTGCATACTCCATTTACTTCTAAACTTTCAATACTTCCTCTATTTTTGATGTTGTTGTTCACATGTCTGTAAAAAAGCCTTGGTGTGTGTGTGTGTATGAGTGTGTGTGTATGTGTATGATGTGTGTGTGTGTGTGTGTGTGTGTGTGTGTGTGTGTGTGTGTGTGTGTGTGTGTGTGTGTTTTCACGAATGTTACATGGCACATGTAACTTATCTTCAATAAAAGATAGAGAGAGAGAGAGAGAGAGAGAGAGAGAGAGAGAGAGAGAGAGAGAGAGAGAGAGAGAGAGAGAGAGAGAGAGAGAGAGATGGGAACAGTCTATGCCATTGGGTAATTTTAAACAGAAGGCGGAACGCATGTAGCTTATGTTTAGTGATTGGTGGAGACAAGGATGGTGGGAGGAGCACTAGGATTTCAAAGACAGCATACGACGTGTGTAGTTAGTATCCAACACACTATACAGGACAACTGAACTGAAGAAAGCTCAGAAAAGAAATATGACGCCTACGTAGGCGTCACCGTATATGCTACTGGGGCTTCATGACGCCTACATAGGCGTCACCGTATTGAAGGGGTTAAGGGTTGGTCGTCTCTGAAAGGATATGGAAAGATGTAGGTGGTAACATCAGCGTAGGAGTGGTTAGGGCAAGAAGTTTGGTCAAGAAAATCATTAATGAATAATAGAAAGAAAGTGGCTTACAGGACAGAACCCTGAGGAACACCACTCTTAGTAGATTTAGGAGAAGAACAGTGGCCATCTACCATGGCTGCAATAGAATGGTTGGAAAAGAAACTTGAAATAAAGTTGCAGAGAGAAGAATAGAAACCGTAGGAGGGCAGTTTGGAAATCAAAGCTTTATGCCAGACTCTATCAAAAGCTTTTGATATGTCTAACATGACAGCAAAAGTTTCACCGAAATCTCTAAAAGAGAATGACCAAGACTCAGTAAGGAAAGTCAGATCACCAGTAGAGCAACCTTGATGGAAGCCATACTGGTGATCAGATAGAAGATTGTGAAGTGACAGATGTTTAAAAATCTTCCTATTGAGAATAGATTAAAAACTTTAGACAAGCAAGAGATTAAAGCTATAGGATGGTAGTTTGAAGGGGTAGAACGGTCACCCTTTTTAGCAACAGGCTGAATGTAGGCAAACTTCCAGCAAGAAGAAAAGGTCAATAGGCATAGTTGAAAGAGTTTAGTCAGGCAAAGTGCAAGCACAGAACCATAGTTCTTGAGAACTACTGTTGACCCTCGCTTAAAATGATGATATAAGATATAAGTGCCCATTGGGAAAAAGTGACCATGTAATATTAGAAATAGATATAGAAAAGGGAAAGGAAGATAGAGACGATTCATACAAAGGAGACCGATTAAACTACAGAAAGGCTGATATTGAGAATCTCAGGAACTATTTTAGAAAATGTAAACTGGGAGGAGATGGAAAACTCAGAGACGATGCAAGAGAAGTATAACTTATTTTTGGAAATATATAAAACAGGAGTCAGGGAATATGTCCCAAAATATAGACCTAAAGAAGAAGGAAAGAAAGATTGGTTTAATGCAAGGTGTGCTAGGGCAAAGGAGAAAAGAGATGGAGCATGGAAAAGATGGAGGAGAAATAGAAATCCAACAAATAAGGAAAACTTCAAGGCAGCGAGAGATGAATATGTTAAGGTAAGGAAGGAAAAGGAAAAGAACTTTGAAAAGGACATTGTCGAAAAATGTAAGGAGCAACCAAAATTGTTCTATAGATTCATAAATGGAAAAATTAGACAAAGAGAAACAATAGAAAGGTTAAAAGGAGAGAACGGGATGGTGGAAGACCCAAAAACTATGGCAGAACTATTAAATAATAAATTCCAGGAGGTCTTTACTAATATAAATTTGAAAGGCCACAGGGTAATAGAGAGACAGTATATTTGAAAGAGATTAAAGTAACCAAGCTTGAAATAAAAGAATTAATGAAGGAACTGGATGAAGACAAGGCAATGGGACCAGATGAAGTCTCAGGCAGAATACTGAAAGAATGTAGGGAAGAACTAGCAAGTCCTATATACAACATCATAAAATGCTCAATAGAAAATGGAACAGTACCAGTAGAATGGAAAAGAGCTGAGGTGGTTCCCATATATAAGAGTGGAAGGAAGGAAGAACCTTTAAATTACAGACCGGTATCACTAACTAGTGTAATATGCAAGATGTGAAAGAATAATAAAGAAACAATGGATCAAGTTCCTTGAAGACAACAAATTAATATCAAATAGCCAATTTGGTTTTAGAAAAGACGGTCTTGTGTAACTAATTTACTGAGTTTCTATTCTAGAATAGTTGATAGAGTACAAGAGAGAGGGATGAGTTGACTGTATTCATTTGGATTTAAAAAAGGCGTTTGACAAAGTGCCACATGCAAGATTACTATGGAAGTTAGAGGAGAAGGGTGGCTTAAAAGGAAGCACATTGAGATGGATAGAAAATTATTTGAGGGGGAGAGAAATAAGGACGGTAGTTAAAGATATGAAGTCCAAGTGGAGAGCAGTAGAAAGTGGAGTGCCACAGGGTCAGTATTGGCACCAATACTTTTCCTCATTTATATTAACGACATGCCAGAAGGAGTGAACAGCTACATAAATCTGTTTGCAGATGATACGAAACTGCAGAGTTATAAAGCAAAAAGAGGATTGTGAAATACTGCAAGAAGACCTAAATAAGATATGGGAATGGAGCAAAAAATGGGAAATGGAATTCAATGTGAACAAAAGCCATGTCATGGAAATGGGAAAGAGTGAAAGACAACCCGTGGGAATCTATAAGATGGGAGATGGAGTAGAACTGGAGAAAGTAAAAAAGGAAAAGGACTTAGGAGTGACGATGGAAGAAAACAATCAACCAGTAAGCCATATTGATAGAATTTTTAGAGAAACATATAATTTGCTAAGGAATATTGGATTAGCATTTCACCACATAGACAAAGAAATGATGAAGAAATTGATAAGTACTTTAATAAGACCCAGATTGGAATATGCAGGAGTAGTGTGGACCCCTTATAAAAAGAAACACAAGGAAATTGGAGAGACTACAAAAAATGGCTATAAGAATGGTTCCAGAATTTGAAGGGATGACATATGAGGAGAGACTAAAGGCTATGGATCTACCAACCCTGGAACAAAGAAGGGAGAGAGGAGACCTGATACAAGTTTTTAAATTGATGAACGGAATGGACCAAGTGGATAATGAGAAACTGATCCTGAGAGAAGAATATGACATTCGAAGCACAAGATCGCATAGTAAAAAGCTGAGAAAAGGAAGATGTCTGAGAGATGTTAAAAAATATAGTTTCCCACAAAGATGTATTGAGACGTGGAACAGTATAAATGAAGAAGTAGTGTCTGCAACGAGTGTGCATACTTTTAAAGTAAGATTGGATAAGTGTAGATATGGAGACGGGCCACACGAGCATAAAGCCCAGGCCCTGTAAAACTACAACTAGGTAAATACACACACACACACACACACACACACACACACACACACACACACACACACACACACACACACACACACACACATAGAGTAGGTAAGATGGGAGGAGGAGTGATGTTGCTGGTTAAAAAGATATAAAGGTGGATCAAGTGAAAAAGGTATGGGAAAGGCAGAAGTGCTAAAGATCAGAGCAGAAACTAATGAAGGAAAAAGAGGCACTACATAGTGGTGTACGTACCACCTAAGACAAATGCATGGTCAGTACAGGAATATGAAGAAATGATAAGTGATACAGGAACATGTCTGGAAGAAATGTTGGGTGGCTGTGAACGAACTATAATGATGGGAGATTTTAATTGTAAAGAGGTGTGTTGGGAGGACTGGTCAATGGAAGGATCAGAGACAACATGGGGAAATACACTATTGACACTGGCAATGGAAAATGTGTTAACTCAGTGGGTCAAAGAAGATACTAGGTTTGGAGGAGAGGGAGCATCGTCAAGACTGGACTTGGTCTTTAGTACAGAGCCAATGGTCATTGAGGAGATGAGGGTGGAGTGCCCTTTAGCAAAGAGTGATCATGCAGTTTTGGAGTTCAAGGTGATAGACGAAGAGAAATCTAGAAGAAATGAAGAATATAAAGTGGGAAGATGGAATTATGCCAAGACAGATTTTGGAAACCTAAAGAAATTCTTTCAAGAGACAAATTGATGAAATTCAAGAGTGCTAAGGAGCAAATGAAAAGTGGAAGGAATTTATAAAAATATACAAAGAAGGTGAGAAAAATTTGTACCAATAAGACAACATAGAGAAGTTGGAAAGCAGGACTGGTTTAACGATAGATGTGAAAAGGCTAGAACAAGAAAAGAGGATGCATGGAAGAGGTGGAGAAGGAAAAGACGGATTAAGCAGTGGAAAGTTACAAAAGAGCAAGAAATGAATATGTGTTGATTAGAAGAGAAGAAAGAAAGAAACAAGAAAAGGATATAATTGATAAATGTAAAGACCAACCAAGGCTTTTTTACAGACATGTGAACAACAACATCAAAAATAGAGAAAGTATTGAAAGTTTAGAAGTAAATGGAGTATACAGTGAAGATCCCAGGAAATGGCAGAGGCTATGAATGGATGCTTTCGGAAGGTATTCACAAAGGAGACTGCTTTTGACAAACCACTGGTAATGGAACAGAAAGGGATTATGAAGGAGTTTCAAGTAACGGTGGAGGAGATCAAGAACATGATGGGGAGTTTAGAAGTGAGAAAAGCTGTGGGACCTGATGGGGTATCAGGATGGATTTTAAGAGAATGCAGGAGCAATTGGCAGAAAAAGTTTGTGAAGTAATTGATGCCTCATTAAGGGAAGGTGTAGTGCCCCAAGACTGGAAAAGAGCTAACATTGTCCCAATCTATAAATCAGGTAACAAGAGAGACCCATTGAACTATAGACCAGTGTCACTTACAAGTGTGGTAGCTAAGATGTGTGAGAGGGTGGTGAAGACTAGATGGACAGACTTCTTGGAGAAAATGACATACTTTGTGAGTGTCAATTTGGTTTTAGGAAAGGGCGTTCATGCACGACAAACCTGATATGTTACTATTCGAGGGTGATAGATGTAATACAGGAAAGAGATGGTTGGGCTGATGGAATATATCTGGATTTAAAAAAGGCCTTTGATAAGGTACCACACCAGAGACTGATCTGGAAACTTGAAATGGTAGGAGGAGTGCATGGCAGTTTACTAAAATGGATGGAAGACTTTTGGTAGGAAGAGAAATGAGAACAATAATTAAGGACAGACCATCAGAATGGGGATTGGTGGAGAGTGGAGTTCCACAGGGATCAGTGTTGGCACCAGTAATGTTCGCAGTCTACATAAATGACATGGTGGATGGGGTGTCCAGTTATGTGAGCCTATTTGCAGACGATGCAAAATTGTTAAGAAAAGTGAGATGTGACAAAGATTGCGAACTACTCCAGGAAGACTTGGACAGAATATGGAAATGGAGCTGTACATGGCAAATGGAGTTCAACACGACAAAATGCAAGAAAATAGAGTTTGGCAAGAGTGAAAGAAGAATCAGGAGTATGTACAAGATAGGAAATGAAGACATAAAACCAGTCATGAAGAAAAGACCTTGGGGTGACAATTACCAATGACCTATCGCCAGAGAGACATATAAACAAAATAATTGGAGAAGTATTGAACTTATTGAGGAACATAAGAGTGGCGTTCAGATATCTAGATGAAGAAATGATGAAGAAAATAATTACTGCAATGATAAGACCGAGGCTTGAATATGCAACAATACAGTGGGCTCCGAACTTAAAGAAACACATAAGGAAACTAGAGAAAGTACAGAGGGCTGCAACGAAAATGGTGCCTGACTTAAGAGATTTGACTTATGAAGACAGACTGAAAAGAATGCAACTTCCAACCCTGGAAAACAGAAGAGAAAGGGGAGACCTGATAGCAATATACAGAGTGATGATTGGCATGGAAAAATGGATAGGGAAGATCTGTGTATGTGGAATGGAAGAATGTCGAGAGGGCATGGGAAAAACTAAAATGGCCACTTATAGGAGAGATGTGAAAATATAGCTTCCTCATAGAAGGGTGGAAGCATGGAATAGTTTAGACGTGGAAGTGGTCAACGCAAGGAATATTCATGATTTTAAGAAAAGCTGGACATTAATAGATATGGAGACGGGACAACACGAGCATAGCTCTTTTCCGTATGTTACAATTAGGTAAATACAATTAGGTAAATACACACACACACACACACACACACACACACACACACACACACACACACACACACACACACACAATGGAAAAGAGCGCTTATGTGAAGAAAATTCTGGAGTTAGAAGGTAAAATTGAAAACTGTTTGAAAAGTATGAGGGCCTGGAAACGAGTTATGACAATGTAAAGAAAGACTGTGCCGATATGAAGAAGGAAAATGCAGCACTGAAAGAGGAAGTTAAGCTAATTAAAGTGAATTGCGAAAATGTGGAGAATCTCTAGGAAAAGTGATGGAGAAGCAGGCTGAATGGAAAAAGTCAGGAAGTGGAAAGAAAGGAGGTAAATTACAAAGTTGCAAGTCTGGAAAAGGAAATCAAAGAGTCAGGGAGAAAACTTTGGGCCTTGCTGAAATTATAGATCAACAGATCATAGAAGAGAAGATAGCTGAGAAAGTGGTGAAGGTTATTAAGTCAAATGAGACATTGGTGAGGGAAACTGTAGACAAAAAGAGATGTGTGGTGATAT
Organism: Portunus trituberculatus; assembly: GCF_017591435.1. Taxonomy (NCBI): domain Eukaryota; kingdom Metazoa; phylum Arthropoda; class Malacostraca; order Decapoda; family Portunidae; genus Portunus; species Portunus trituberculatus. The sequence continues at coordinate 1,945,770 of NC_059303.1, forward strand.
TTGGTGTGGAGGAGGATAAGACACCGAGTAAAATGGAGAGAGAGAAAACATAAAAAGGTGATAAATAATATCATTAATGTGGTGCAAGAGGAGGAAAAGACCTAGTACAAGAAATAGAGGACTTCCATAGAATTGGAAAGTTCACAAGAGAAGGTATGAGGCCAATAAGAATCAAACTTAAGTCACAAAAGGATGTAGATGAATTGGTGGAGAAGTCATGGAGGCTAGCCCAGCAGGAAACAACAAGGAAGATTTGGTTGAGAAGAGATCTCGGTGAAAAGGAAAGAGAAATGTTAAATGAGTTGAGAAAGGAGGCTTTGAAAAAAATGAAGAGAGGACAGAAGAGGAGAAGAAAGAGTTTTTCTGGAGAATCTTGGATATGAGACTGAGGAAGTGGTTCATAACCCAGAAAAGTACAGCAAGAAAGGACTAAAGAAACTTACATATGAGCGAAATGTAATGTATTCCAACATAAATGGAGTGATATCGGGATTTTAGAACTCAACGATTACTTGAGGGACAAGAACCCAGATATTGTGGGTCTTACTGAAACAAAACTGAGAGAGGAGAAGACCTGATGAAGGTTGGAGAAGGAAATATAACGTTTGGAAAAGAAATAGAGTAGGTAAGATGGGAGGAGGAGTGATGTTGCTGGTTAAAAAGATATAAAGGTGGATCAAGTGAAAAAGGTATGGGAAAGGCAGAAGTGCTAAAGATCAGAGCAGAAACTAATGAAGGAAAAAGAGGCACTACATAGTGGTGTACGTACCACCTAAGACAAATGCATGGTCAGTACAGGAATATGAAGAAATGATAAGTGATACAGGAACATGTCTGGAAGAAATGTTGGGTGGCTGTGAACGAACTATAATGATGGGAGATTTTAATTGTAAAGAGGTGTGTTGGGAGGACTGGTCAATGGAAGGATCAGAGACAACATGGGGAAATACACTATTGACACTGGCAATGGAAAATGTGTTAACTCAGTGGGTCAAAGAAGATACTAGGTTTGGAGGAGAGGGAGCATCGTCAAGACTGGACTTGGTCTTTAGTACAGAGCCAATGGTCATTGAGGAGATGAGGGTGGAGTGCCCTTTAGCAAAGAGTGATCATGCAGTTTTGGAGTTCAAGGTGATAGACGAAGAGAAATCTAGAAGAAATGAAGAATATAAAGTGGGAAGATGGAATTATGCCAAGACAGATTTTGGAAACCTAAAGAAATTCTTTCAAGAGACAAATTGATGAAATTCAAGAGTGCTAAGGAGCAAATGAAAAGTGGAAGGAATTTATAAAATATACAAAGAAGGTGAGAAAAATTTGTACCAATAAGACAACATAGAGAAGTTGGAAAGCAGGACTGGTTTAACGATAGATGTGAAAAGGCTAGAACAAGAAAAGAGGATGCATGGAAGAGGTGGAGAAGGAAAAGACGGATTAAGCAGTGGAAAGTTACAAAAGAGCAAGAAATGAATATGTGTTGATTAGAAGAGAAGAAAGAAAGAAACAAGAAAAGGATATAATTGATAAATGTAAAGACCAACCAAGGCTTTTTACAGACATGTGAACAACAACATCAAAAATAGAGAAAGTATTGAAAGTTTAGAAGTAAATGGAGTATGCAGTGAAGATCCCAGGAAATGGCAGAGGCTATGAATGGATGCTTTCGGAAGGTATTCACAAAGGAGACTGCTTTTGACAAACCACTGGTAATGGAACAGAAAGGGATTATGAAGGAGTTTCAAGTAACTGTGGAGGAGATCAAGAACATGATGGGGAGTTTAGAAGTGAGAAAAGCTGTGGGACCTGATGGGGTATCAGGATGGATTTTAAGAGAATGCAGGAGCAATTGGCAGAAAAAGTTTGTGAAGTAATTGATGCCTCATTAAGGGAAGGTGTAGTGCCCCAAGACTGGAAAAGAGCTAACATTGTCCCAATCTATAAATCAGGTAACAAGAGAGACCCATTGAACTATAGACCAGTGTCACTTACAAGTGTGGTAGCTAAGATGTGTGAGAGGGTGGTGAAGAATAGATGGACAGACTTCTTGGAGAAAATGACATACTTTGTGAGTGTCAATTTGGTTTTAGAAAGGGCGTTCATGCACGACAAACCTGATATGTTACTATTCGAGGGTGATAGATGTAATACAGGAAAGAGATGGTTGGGCTGATGGAATATATCTGGATTTAAAAAAGGCCTTTGATAAGGTACCACACCAGAGACTGATCTGGAAACTTGAAATGGTAGGAGGAGTGCATGGCAGTTTACTAAAATGGATGGAAGACTTTTGGTAGGAAGAGAAATGAGAACAATAATTAAGGACAGACCATCAGAATGGGGATTGGTGGAGAGTGGAGTTCCACAGGGATCAGTGTTGGCACCAGTAATGTTCGCAGTCTACATAAATGACATGGTGGATGGGGTGTCCAGTTATGTGAGCCTATTTGCAGACGATGCAAAATTGTTAAGAAAAGTGAGATGTGACAAAGATTGCGAACTACTCCAGGAAGACTTGGACAGAATATGGAAATGGAGCTGTACATGGCAAATGGAGTTCAACACGACAAAATGCAAGAAAATAGAGTTTGGCAAGAGTGAAAGAAGAATCAGGAGTATGTACAAGATAGGAAATGAAGACATAAAACCAGTCATGAAGAAAAGACCTTGGGGTGACAATTACCAATGACCTATCGCCAGAGAGACATATAAACAAAATAATTGGAGAAGTATTGAACTTATTGAGGAACATAAGAGTGGCGTTCAGATATCTAGATGAAGAAATGATGAAGAAAATAATTACTGCAATGATAAGACCGAGGCTTGAATATGCAACAATACAGTGGGCTCCGAACTTAAAGAAACACATAAGGAAACTAGAGAAAGTACAGAGGGCTGCAACAAAAATGGTGCCTGACTTAAGAGATTTGACTTATGAAGACAGACTGAAAAGAATGCAACTTCCAACCCTGGAAAACAGAAGAGAAAGGGGAGACCTGATAGCAATATACAGAGTGATGATTGGCATGGAAAAATGGATAGGGAAGATCTGTGTATGTGGAATGGAAGAATGTCGAGAGGGCATGGGAAAAACTAAAATGGCCACTTATAGGAGAGATGTGAAAAATATAGCTTCCTCATAGAAGGGTGGAAGCATGGAATAGTTTAGACGTGGAAGTGGTCAACGCAAGGAATATTCATGATTTTAAGAAAAGCTGGACATTAATAGATATGGAGACGGGACAACACGAGCATAGCTCTTTTCCGTATGTTACAATTAGGTAAATACAATTAGGTAAATACACACACACACACACACACACACACACACACACACACGGAGGTGGTCGCTGAGCTCAGAGCAGAAGTTAAGCTAATTAAAGTGAATTGCGAAAATGTGGAGAATCTCTAGGAAAAGTGATGGAGAAGCAGGCTGAATGGAAAAAAAGTCAGGAAGTGGAAAGAAAGGAGGTAAATTACAAAGTTGCAAGTCTGGAAAAGGAAATCAAAGAGTCTGGGGAGAAAACTTTGGGCCTTGCTGAAATTATAGATCAACAGATCATAGAAGAGAAGATTGCTGAGAAAGTGGTGAAGGTTATTAAGTCAAATGAGACATTGGTGAGGGAAACTGTAGACAAAAAGAGATGTGTGGTGATATTTGGTGTGGAGGAGGATAAGACACCGAGTAAAATGGAGAGAGAGAAAACATAAAAAGGTGATAAATAATATCATTAATGTGGTGCAGGAGGAGGAAAAGACCTAGTACAAGAAATAGAGGACTTCCATAGAATTGGAAAGTTCACAAGAGAAGGTATGAGGCCAATAAGAATCAAACTTAAGTCACAAAAGGATGTAGATGAATTGGTGGAGAAGTCATGGAGGCTAGCCCAGCAGGAAACAACAAGGAAGATTTGGTTGAGAAGAGATCTCGGTGAAAAGGAAAGAGAAATGTTAAATGAGTTGAGAAAGGAGGCTTTGAAAAAAATGAAGAGAGGACAGAAGAGGAGAAGAAAGAGTTTTTCTGGAGAATCTTGGATATGAGACTGAGGAAGTGGTTCATAACCCAGAAAAGTACAGCAAGAAAGGACTAAAGAAACTTACATATGAGCGAAATGTAATGTATTCCAACATAAATGGAGTGATATCGGGATTTTAGAACTCAACGATTACTTGAGGGACAAGAACCCAGATATTGTGGGTCTTACTGAAACAAAACTGAGAGAGGAGAAGACCTGATGATGGTTGGAGAAGGGAAATATAACGTTTGGAAAAGAAATAGAGTAGGTAAGATGGGAGGAGGAGTGATGTTGCTGGTTAAAAAAGATATAAAGGTGGATCAAGTGAAAAAGGTATGGGAAAGGCAGAAGTGCTAAAGATCAGAGCAGAAACTAATGAAGGAAAAAGAGGCACTACATAGTGGTGTACGTACCACCTAAGACAAATGCATGGTCAGTACAGGAATATGAAGAAATGATAAGTGATACAGGAACATGTCTGGAAGAAATGTTGGGTGGCTGTGAACGAACTATAATGATGGGAGATTTTAATTGTAAAGAGGTGTGTTGGGAGGACTGGTCAATGGAAGGATCAGAGACAACATGGGAAATACACTATTGACACTGGCAATGGAAAATGTGTTAACTCAGTGGGTCAAAGAAGATACTAGGTTTGGAGGAGAGGGAGCATCGTCAAGACTGGACTTGGTCTTTAGTACAGAGCCAATGGTCATTGAGGAGATGAGGGTGGAGTGCCCTTTAGCAAAGAGTGATCATGCAGTTTTGGAGTTCAAGGTGATAGATGAAGAGAAATCTAGAAGAAATGAAGAATATAAAGTGGGAAGATGGAATTATGCCAAGACAGATTTTGGAAACCTAAAGAAATTCTTTCAAGAGACAAATTGGATGAAATTCAAGAGTGCTAAGGAGCAAATGAAAAGTGGAAGGAATTTATAAAAATATACAAAGAAGGTGAGAAAAATTTGTACCAATAAGACAACATAGAGAAGTTGGAAAGCAGGACTGGTTTAACGATAGATGTGAAAAGGCTAGAACAAGAAAAGAGGATGCATGGAAGAGGTGGAGAAGGAAAAGACGGATTAAGCAGTGGGAAAGTTACAAAAGAGCAAGAAATGAATATGTGTTGATTAGAAGAGAAGAAAGAAAGAAACAAGAAAAGGATATAATTGATAAATGTAAAGACCAACCAAGGCTTTTTACAGACATGTGAACAACAACATCAAAAATAGAGAAAGTATTGAAAGTTTAGAAGTAAATGGAGTATGCAGTGAAGATCCCAGGAAATGGCAGAGGCTATGAATGGATGCTTTCGGAAGGTATTCACAAAGGAGACTGCTTTTGACAAACCACTGGTAATGGAACAGAAAGGGATTATGAAGGAGTTTCAAGTAACTGTGGAGGAGATCAAGAACATGATGGGGAGTTTAGAAGTGAGAAAAGCTGTGGGACCTGATGGGGTATCAGGATGGATTTTAAGAGAATGCAGGAGCAATTGGCAGAAAAAGTTTGTGAAGTAATTGATGCCTCATTAAGGGAAGGTGTAGTGCCCCAAGACTGGAAAAGAGCTAACATTGTCCCAATCTATAAATCAGGTAACAAGAGAGACCCATTGAACTATAGACCAGTGTCACTTACAAGTGTGGTAGCTAAGATGTGTGAGAGGGTGGTGAAGAATAGATGGACAGACTTCTTGGAGAAAAATGACATACTTTGTGAGTGTCAATTTGGTTTTAGAAAAGGGCGTTCATGCACGACAAACCTGATATGTTACTATTCGAGGGTGATAGATGTAATACAGGAAAGAGATGGTTGGGCTGATGGAATATATCTGGATTTAAAAAGGCCTTTGATAAGGTACCACACCAGAGACTGATCTGGAAACTTGAAATGGTAGGAGGAGTGCATGGCAGTTTACTAAAATGGATGGAAGACTTTTGGTAGGAAGAGAAATGAGAACAATAATTAAGGACAGACCATCAGAATGGGGATTGGTGGAGAGTGGAGTTCCACAGGGATCAGTGTTGGCACCAGTAATGTTCGCAGTCTACATAAATGACATGGTGGATGGGGTGTCCAGTTATGTGAGCCTATTTGCAGACGATGCAAAATTGTTAAGAAAAGTGAGATGTGACAAAGATTGCGAACTACTCCAGGAAGACTTGGACAGAATATGGAAATGGAGCTGTACATGGCAAATGGAGTTCAACACGACAAAATGCAAGAAAATAGAGTTTGGCAAGAGTGAAAGAAGAATCAGGAGTATGTACAAGATAGGAAATGAAGACATAAAACCAGTCATGAAGAAAAAGACCTTGGGGTGACAATTACCAATGACCTATCGCCAGAGAGACATATAAACAAAATAATTGGAGAAGTATTGAACTTATTGAGGAACATAAGAGTGGCGTTCAGATATCTAGATGAAGAAATGATGAAGAAAATAATTACTGCAATGATAAGACCGAGGCTTGAATATGCAACAATACAGTGGGCTCCGAACTTAAAGAAACACATAAGGAAACTAGAGAAAGTACAGAGGGCTGCAACAAAATGGTGCCTGACTTAAGAGATTTGACTTATGAAGACAGACTGAAAAGAATGCAACTTCCAACCCTGGAAAACAGAAGAGAAAGGGAGACCTGATAGCAATATACAGAGTGATGATTGGCATGGAAAAATGGATAGGGAAGATCTGTGTATGTGGAATGGAAGAATGTCGAGAGGGCATGGGAAAAACTAAAATGGCCACTTATAGGAGAGATGTGAAAAATATAGCTTCCTCATAGAAGGGTGGAAGCATGGAATAGTTTAGACGTGGAAGTGGTCAACGCAAGGAATATTCATGATTTTAAGAAAAAGCTGGACATTAATAGATATGGAGACGGGACAACACGAGCATAGCTCTTTTCCCGTATGTTACAATTAGGTAAATACAATTAGGTAAATACACACACACAATAGAGAAAGTATTGAAAGTTTAGAAGTAAATGGAGTATGCAGTGAGGATCCCAGGGAAATGGCAGAGGCTATGAATGGATGCTTTCGGAAGGTATTCACAAAGGAGACTGCTTTTGACAAACCACTGGTAATGGAACAGAAAGGGATTATGAAGGAGTTTCAAGTAACTGTGGAGGAGATCAAGAATATGTTTAGAAGTGAGAAAAGCTGTGGGACCTGATGGGGTATCAGGATGGATTTTAAGAGAATGCAGGGAGCAACTGGCAGAAAAAGTTTGTGAAGTAATTGATGCCTCATTAAGGGAAGGTGTAGTGCCCCAAGACTGGAAAAGAGCTAACATTGTCCCAATTTATAAATCAGGTAACAAGAGAGACCCATTGAACTATAGACCAGTGTCACTTACAAGTGTGGTAGCTAAGATGTGTGAGAGGGTGGTGAAGAATAGATGGACAGACTTCTTGGAGAAAAATGACATACTTTGTGAGTGTCAATTTGGTTTTAGAAAAGGGCGTTCATGCACGACAAACCTGATATGTTACTATTCGAGGGTGATAGATGTAATACAGGAAAGAGATGGTTGGGCTGATGGAATATATCTGGATTTAAAAAAGGCCTTTGATAAGGTACCACACCGGAGACTGATCTGGAAACTTGAAATGGTAAGAGGAGTGCATGACAGTTTACTAAAATGGATGGAAGACTTTTTGGTAGGAAGAGAAATGAGAACAATAATTAAGGACAGACCATCAGAATGGGGCTTGGTGGAGAGTGGAGTTCCACAGGGATCAGTGTTGGCACCAGTAATGTTCACGGTCTACATAAATGACATGGTGGATGGGGTGTCCAGTTATGTGAGCCTATTTGCAGACGATGCAAAATTGTTAAGAAAAGTGAGATGTGACAAAGATTGCGAACTACTCCAGGAAGACTTGGACAGAATATGGAAATGGAGCTGTACATGGCAAATGGAGTTCAACACGACAAAATGCAAGAAATTAGAGTTTGGCAAGAGTGAAAGAAGAATCAGGAGTATGTACAAGATAGGAAATGAAGACATAAAAACCAGTCATGAAGAAAAAGACCTTGGGGTGACAATTACCAATGACCTATCGCCAGAGAGACATATAAAAAAATAATTGGAGAAGTATTGAACTTATTGAGGAACATATGAGTGGCGTTCGTATATTTAGATGAAGAAATGATGAAGAAAATAATTACTGCAATGATAAGACCGAGGCTTGAATATGCAACAATACAGTGGGCTCCGAACTTAAAGAAACACATAAGGAAACTAGAGAAAGTACAGAGGGCTGCAACAAAAATGGTGCCGGACTTAAGAGATTTGACTTATGAAGACAGACTGAACAGAATGCAACTTCCGACCCTGGAAAACAGAAGAGAAAGGGGAGACCTTATAGCAATATACAGAGTGATGATTGGCATGGAAAAAATGGATAGGGAAGATCTGTCTGTGTATGTGGAATGAAAGAATGTCGAGAGGGCATGGGAAAAAACTAAAAATGGCCACTTATAGGAGAGATGTGAAAAATATAGCTTCCTCATAGAAGGGTGGAAGCATGGAATAGTTTAGACGTGGAAGTGGTCAACGCAAGGAATATTCATGATTTTAAGAAAAAGCTGGACATTAGTAGATATGGAGACGGGACAGTACGAGCATAGCTCTTTTCCCGTATGTTACAATTAGGTAAATGCAATTAGGTAAATACACATCAGATGAAAGAGAGATATGACAGGAATGGACAAAGAGACAGGACACAGAGAGCTTAGCTCGGGCCTTGTAATACACAAATAGTTGAATAGGTAAATACACACACACACACACAAATACAAAAACAAATTTTCTAATCTCTCTCTCTCTCTCTCTCTCTCTCTCTCTCTCTCTCTCTCTCTCTCTCTCTCTCTCTCTCTCTCTCTCTCTCTCTCTCTCTCTCTCTCTCTCTCTCTCTCTCTCTCTCTCTCTCTCTCTCTCTCTCTCTCTCTCTCTCTCTCTCTCTCTCTCTCTCTCTCTCTCTCTCTCTCTCTTTATTTTTTCCCTTTTTTCTTTCCTCTCGAGATAAGCTACATGCGTGCTTGTCTAAAATATTAGCAAATGTCACATCTCTCTCTCTCTCTCTCTCTCTCTCTCTCTCTCTCTCTCTCTCTCTCTCTCTCTCTCTCTCTCTGAAGAGAGAAGGCCCACTTTCTCTTCAAGGCGATATAGTGACAAAAAAATAGCAGCATAATACACAAAGATGACAAGTATGACAAGCTTGCACGAGTTTCCTGCGCTGGGCGGCACTACCAATATATCATACAGGCGGGCTTTTTTAACATCCGGCGCGAAGGGGTTAAATACCCATCCACCAGGAAGGCATTTTAAATGTCTCGTGCAGTTGCATCATAGCCTGACTCACGCCCTACACAGTACGTGGCCAGGTGTCAGAAATAACATCCTTACAGGCATAAATTGATGAGGATTAGAATCAGAAACTTCAAGAAGAGAAGACAACAAGAAACAAACAAACAAATGTATTATCATTGGGAGATATCTGGACCTTGAATCTCACCTCCCCTCTCCCCCTCCAAGATGCTCGCCTCACCCCACGCCACACTGCCATCCTTCTCCACCATCTCTCTATATCATAAGACTGCTATTATCTTTTCAAACACTGTTTTTTTCTCACTACCTTCATCATCACAACTATACATCACATAATTCTCACAATAATACTATTATAAAAGATTATGTTGAGACAGAGGTATAAAGCTGGAGCAGACGAGTAATAAATACTTCACTGTATTATTATCTCACTTCAACACACTAATAACAACTCAGAGAGTGTCCAGTTCAGTAGTAAAACAGCATATTGCTGTGATGTTGCTGATAGTGCCTTCCCAACCCTCAGTATGAATGAATAATGTTATCTAGAGAAGCAGGGATCTGATGAGTTCATTCTATCATGGTCCACGAAGTCACTATTGTATACACAATCATGTGTGAAAATTTCATGTCAATCAGATGAATACAAATAACAAATCATAGGCAAAATTATGAAAAATCTTTAGGAGCAAATTCTTGAAAAGTGTTTTTTACACTTATTATTTTTTCACGAAATCAGTATAAATTCTGATCCACTATTATTTGGTATCATTTCAATCTCAAACAAAATTGCAATTTTTTGTTGGAATTAGATTTTTGTTAATGTCAATAAAAAACAGATTAAAAAAGTGTTTTATTTTTTTATTTATTGATTTATTTTTATTATTATTTTTTTTTCTTGGCAGGCAGTTCAACTCAGACATTAGTCCCTGGAGTGGTCAGAGTCCAACTTATCGTGAAATCCAAGTTATCGGGGTCTGAGTGATTGAGGTTCAACAGAATAGGAGGGACCCATCAGGTCCATAAGCTTTCTGAGGGTTTAGGCCAGCAATGGCATGGAAAACATCATTACAAAGAACTTTAATTGTAGGCATTAAATAGTCAGAGGGAGGAGGAGAGGGAGGGACAAGCCCAGAATCCTCTAAAGTGGAGTTGTTAGCAAAGATTTGAGAGAAGAGTTGAGCTTCAGAGACAAGAGATGGCATTGGTGCCATCAGGATGAAGTAAAGGAGGGAAAGATGAAAAAGTAAAGTTAGACATAGATGCAACATCCAGCTTTAGAACGAAAATGAGGATAGGGAAAGTAGGAGGGAACAGAGAAGGGGCTACTGTCAGTAGCCTCAGACAGCTGTGTTTTGGTGAGGAAAAGATGAGAGAGGAGAGATGGTGTTCTACAGATTGAAAATTAGATCTAAGACTGCTAATGTTGCAGAAGTTAATGAAGAGGTGTCAAGACGTTTTGGGCTGTCACCCACGGAAATACCGAAGCAGGTAGAGAGTTCCAGAGTTTACCAGAGAAACGTATGAATGATTAAGAGTACTGGTTAACTCTTGTGCTATAGTTGGACAGATTAGAAATGAGAGAAAGAAGAAAGCCTTGTGCAGCGAGGCTGCAGGAATAGGGAAGGCATGCAGTTAGCAAGATCAGTAGAACAGTTAGCATGAAAATAGCAATAAAAGATAGAAAGAGTTGTAACATTTTGGCAGTGAGAAAGAGGCTGAAGACAGTCAGTCAGAGGAGGGGAGTTGATGAGATGAAAAGCTTTTTATTTCATTTTATAAAACTGTGTGAGTGGAACCCCCTCCCCAAACATGCGAAGAGTATTCCATACAGGGACGGATATGAGTTAGCAGTTAGAGGGGCGAGAAAAACTGGCTGAGATGCCTCAAAATGCCTAACTTCATAGAAGCTGTTTTAGCAAGAGGTGAGATGTGAAGTTTCTAGTTAAGATTATAAGTAAAGGACAGACCAAGGATATCCAGTGTGGAAGGTTGAGGGCGAAAATTGTCGTAGTAGCCACTCCTTGAGACATGCTTCATTTTCCTTGAGAGGCTGAAGAGGCACAGAGGTTGGTCTTGCTGGGATGTCACTGCTACTACCATCACCAATCAGCCCCATGCTGGAAATCAGTGGCAATAGTTTGATTTTTTTTTTTTTTTTTTTTTTTTTCCTACAGTACCTGTACTTGAAAAGCATAGTGGGAAATGTTGTTCAGCCTCCACCCATTAGTGGTGCAGGCAATTTTATTTATAGTGGTACCCATATTAGGATCCATATCACCACCCAAGCACATCTTTGGTGTAACCACCTACAACCTGGGTATCAGGGTGACATGTACATAGCTAACTTTAAACCACTCAACAAATGGCACAACTTCAAAGCAGTATGTGGTGGGATTTGAACCTATGGGTGGACATACATACATATACATAACATACATAAATAATAGGATAACAAAGGGCCACCAGGGCCCATCTAGGTTATCCTGTATCAGTCGCACAGCAACCTCGTCATCAGTACTTAAAGATACACTTACAAGTACACAATACATTATATACTAATTCTAAATATTTGGCCCATTAACAGGGGTAAGTCCTACAGCGAAATCCTCTACAATTTGTGGTCCCCATACATGGGAATCATGTTTTGTTTAACTATAGTAAATTTCTTATAAAAACTATCATGCAGCGCTATACATAATTATAAATCTAATAAATTTAAGTGCTTATCTAATCTGTTTTTAAACATTGTCAAACTAGTGCTATTTACAACCGTCTCTGGCAATGCATTCCAAAAGTCTACCATCCTATGACTAAAGAAATATTTTCTTATATCTAACCTGCAGCCTTGCTTTCTAATCTTCCTGCCATGATTTCTAGTCCTACTTCCTCCTCTAAGGTAAAGAAAGATCTCACATCTATGTAGTTTGTATCTGAGAACATTTTAAATAACTCTATCATATCCCTCTTATACATCTCCTCTCAAATGAAAACATGTTTAATTCCTTTAATCTATCTCTATACTCCAGGCGCTTTAATGCTGGTATCATCCTAGTTGCTCTTCTCTGAACTGCTTCTAACATGTTGATATCCTGCCTATAGTGGGGTGACCAGGCCTGTATGCAATACTCTAAATGGGGCCTAACATAGGAATTATATAAGCTACGCACCACTTCCTTACTTTTATAACTAACATTTCTATTTATAAAACCCAGGATCCTATTTGCCCTATTTCTTGCTTCTAAACATTGCTTTGAAAATTTCATAGTCCTGTCTATCACTACTCCTAAATCCTTTCCTTCCTCTACTGCCTCTAGCCAACATCCCTCCATCTCATAGTTAAAGTTTGTGTTGTCTTTACCTAAATGCATAACCTGACACTTTTAGAATTAAACTCCATCTGCCACCTGTCTGCCCATGCTATCAGCCTGTCCAGGTCTCGTTGTATTCTGTAATTGTCCTTTTCACCCTGTACTGCACATGCTATCTTAGTATCATCTGCAAACTTTGATACTTTGCTACTAATTCCTATATCTAAATCGTTAATGTACACCAAGAAAAGAAGAGGTCCTAGCACTGATCCTTGGGGTACCCCACTAACCACTTCCTTCCACTCAGACATTGCCCCATTTAATACTACTCTCTGTTTCCTATCAGAAAGCCATTCACTAATCCAATCAACTAACCTACCCCCTATCCCATGTAGTCTCAATTTGTACACTAGCCTCCTATGCGGTACCTTATCAAACGCCTTGCTAAAATCTAGATATATAACATCTATGCTATTTCCATCATCTAACTCCTTGGTAATATATTCTAAGATATCGAGCAAATTTGTAAGACAGGACCTCCCTGATCTAAAGCCATGTTGGGTATCTCTAATTAATCTATTCTCATTTAAATGCTCCCAAATACTACCCTTAATGATTTTCTCTAGTATCTTACATACTATACTAGTTAAACTGATCGGTCTATAATTATTCGCATCATCCTTCCTACCTTTTTAAATATTGGAGTAACATTAGCTAACTTCCAGTCCTGAGGTATCTCAGCAAACCTAAGTGATCTTTCAAAGATTAACTTAAGTGCTTCAGAAATACTGTCTACACCCTCCCTAAGTACTCTGGCATGTAGCTCATCAGGACCACTAGCTTTCCTATCGTCTAGTTCAAGAATAAATTTCCTAATAATTCCCGGTTTTATATCAATATTTTCTAAAGCTCTTAAACTACTCGTCGCACTGTTTGTAACAGGATTTCCTATTCTTTCCTAGTAAATACTGAAGAAAATTGTTCATTCAATAATTCTACTATGTCTTCATTTTGATCCACTACTACACCATCTTTTCTGAGTGGTCCAATCCTATCCTTATTTCTTTTATCACTGACCTTGTAATAACTATATAATTTTTGGGATCTTTACTCCCAGCTCTAGCTAGTTTTATCTCTGCCTGCCTTTTACTTTTTTTATAACCTTACTCAAATCATCCCTGACCTGTCTGTACCTAATCTTCCCCACTTTTCTGCAACTCTCTGTATGCCCTCTTCTCTCTGATCTGGCTACCTATCTCATGAGTCCACCATAATGGCTTCCTGTTTCTCTGTCCTATATCTTTGTAAGGGATACACTGCATCACTATACCCTTTACTACAACCTCAAAAATATCCCACATCTCCTGTGCAGTTTTATTTCCAAAACTATCTTCCCAGTTTACCTCTCCTAATAACTGACGTAACCTACCATAATTGCCTTTCTGATAGTTTGGGACTCTAGTCTTATTCACTATATTATCCCTACTGGAATTAATGATAAATCTAATTATATGATGGTCACTGTTTGTTAAAGTCTCTCCTACCTCAACTTCCTTTAAACAATGCTCAATATTTGTTAGTACTATGTCTAAAACCTTCCTCCCTCTAGTAGGTTTATCTACCATCTGCACTAAATAGTTATCCTGAAAACTTTCCATAAACTTATTTTCACTAGCATCTACCATCCTCTCCCAGTTTACTGACTTAAGATTAAAATCCCCTAAGATAATTGTCTGACTAGTACACCCCCTATTTATCTCATCTCATCTGCCCGATCCCATGCTCACCACTTTATTCACTATGCTACCATATGGATGAGACCAAGTTCTGTGCAGGTAGATAATGACAAGTACAAACGCTCTACTGACTCAATGAAGTACACCTGTTGAATGGTAAAGTGTCCGGAGAGGCTGACATGGAACAGTGCTATACTGACGCCAGGGAGAGGAATTTTCATCAGGTCATGGATGCCAGCCCAACATTTTAACTGCGTTGGCTTCAGACCCAGCGATAGGGATCAGCGAAACATACCTGGGCCCACTTGTCAGCTACAACCATAACTTCCAGTGTCACCCCAGTTATATGCGACTCATGAGCACCTACAAGATAGGCTCAGAGCTCAGAGTTGCTGCACTGATAGTAACACTGCTCACTAGTGTACCTGTCTCTCGCATCCTGGCTGTCCTTTACATTTTCCTGAAGTGGCCCCCAGTTGCCACACACCCCACATTTGGGAGTGAATGCTGGGCACAACGTCTTGTCTACACTATGTCTCTTGCCATAGTTATAGCACTGCCTGGCTGCCATGTTAAGTGGAATATCAATGAGAGATTTGCTGTGACCATGCTTGACTAGTTGTGCCTGCTGTTGCGAGACTGCGACAAAAAGCTCCTCCTTAGCGATGTTATTGTCGGTGACGTCAACTCTGACCACCACCCTTTCCTAAGTGAATTTTGCCATGTCTCGCTGGGCTGCTTCAAAGGTGGAACCAAAGCTACGCAAGCTGTCCTCGTCCATGAAGGAGTCGCACCGGCAGAACACTTTTTGTTTTAGGGCAGGGTCATGCAAGCCCACTATCACTTTACACATGTCCATGTACTCAGACAGATCACCACAGCAGTTGAGGCACTGGAATCCACACTCCCTGAGCACTTTAGGTCTTGTAGACTCCTAATGACTCACATGAGGTTTGGCATTTGCTGAAAGAATCCTACCATCTCATGGCCTGATTCATAGTCTGCTGCATGAGTCTTCTTCCTTTGGCATCCAGAGCAGCCTCAGGCTCCAGAACCTCCCACTGTTCAGTGTCCAGGGCACACTGGTAGTCAGGAACACAGAGCAGTCAGATGTGGAGCACAGCTTCTTTATCAGGCCATGTGGCTAGATGCAGCCACATCGCCACCAAGTGGTGCCATATTCAGAATCCTGCAGGCATAATTTCCATCCCACATATCTCTGGGGTGGCAGCAACAGAAAGTCTGTTTCTCATTGACTGGCATACCATCAGGGATTCCATACTGCTTACCAGGCCCATCAGATCAGGCCCTCTTGTAGGATACACAAGGCGGCATGGTGAAGACATTGTAGGTGTAGGTGTATATGAGCTCCAATCACTGTGCCATAAAGGGTTGAAAATAAAGGCAGGCCTTCTTGGGCTGCTTTACTGAGTCTCTGTACCAGGGGGTACACTCTCCTTCCAAGCTGGCAGCTGGACAACTGACTTGGCGGGAAACTGCATGTCTCCTGTCGGTTACCAGATTCCTCCATCCTACAAGTTATGAGCAAATTGAGTTACAAGCTCTGTCACAGAAAAAAATAAACTATAAGTCAAGGTACCACTTTATTTGGTTTTCCTGTACTTTTCAATGCAATCTTTCATTTTATAACAGTAAAGATTATTTTTGTGAACATCTTTTTATGCCAGTAATTGTGCACCATGGATATGAATGCCAAAACCCTAATAATTAATATTTTATGGTGTGGCATCAATTAAGATGCATATGGCCACTTATTATTTTCATTCTTGAAACAAAAAAAAAGTACATATTACTTTAGCACTCTTACTACTCTTGGTTGAAAGCTATATGTGTGAATTTTTCCTGTATGTGAACAGAGAAATTACATTACATATTTGGTCATGAGGAAGGAAATCTAAAAAATGTTGGGAAGCATGTTGATATATTTATTAATTGAGAAATCAATTAAGCATATTAACACTTCATTAAATGAAAAATTTGTGAAGATTGTTGACATTGTACAAAACCTTTTTATGTATGGTAGTGAAAACAATAAAATTTCTGTGAGGTTGGTACTTAAAATTTATATGAATACTTTATCTTTTTAATCATTATTTCAAAGTTGGTTGGTTGGTACTTAAAATTTATATGAATACTTTATCTTTTTAATCATTATTTCAAAGTGAAAATCGCCAATTGAAAAGTGTTTTATTCTGTGCTAACAGTCCCGGTACACCAATGAAGCAGTGCACAAGTACCTTAGTGCCCGGGCTGAAAAGGTGGTGTTGTTGGCAGCCTTCCTAGAAACTCTAATGGAGCAGCTTGCTACTCACCAGAAGGTTGAACGTATCACATTGCCACTACTCAAAACAATAGGGGACCTGCTCAGCTCCTCAGCAGTGCTAGACAGCGTAAGTGTCTTGTTCTAAATAAACCAGGATGATGCATCATCTCATAATTATAACATGAAGCAGAGGATAGGAAAACTAAAGTAGAATAAACTCATGTTAAGTCATACAAGCAGAGGAAATAATTTCTATTTCCCTATTTCTCTCAGGACTTGTTATGTTCTTCATTGTTTGAAAGTTTTTGTTTATATCAGGTTCTTGAGCAAGACAACATGTACATTTCCTATTTCTGTCAGGACGTGTTATGTTCTTCACTTTGAAAGTTCTTGTTTATATCAGGTTCTTGAGCAAGACGACACTTACATATCCCGCTTATTGGCCCTCATGAAGAAAGAGTGTCAACGGTGCAGTGACTACCACAAACTTGCTGCTGTGATCACTGTGTTATGTGAGCTACTGCGGCTGTCCTCTCCGACCACCAAGGCAACCCTCACCCAGCTTGCACTTTTCCTTGGATACCAGGTAACAACTACTGAAAAACTCAGTATTAGTTATTCCCACATCCATTAATCATTGATTAAGCAGACAAAAGAAGTGAATGAGTTTTGTAGTAAAACTTTAGGTGTGTGATTGAACAAAAGAGAAAATTATGAAATATTAGAAGATGAGAAGTGCATTGAATTATATTTTATTTGTGTGGATGAAGGAAGCTGATGAATTACACACAAAGGTAGGAAAACACCTTCAAAAAGTACAGTCAACCTTCGGCTATCGCGATTTCGGCTATCACGTTTTATTGCTATCGCACACCCATGAAAAGCTGCTAAGATTTCATTATCGCTACCTCAGATGCCTGCTATCACATGTCCAGCCATGACGTCATGGGATATCTGAGCGCTCATTGGCCAAAACTGCCTTCACGCCAAGATCAATTCGGCTATCGTGTTTTCGGCTATGGCGCGGCTATTTCTTCCCCAATTGGGCGCGATAGCCGAGGGTTAAGTGTAGAATAGAAAATGCAAAGGACATTTTAAAGTAGCTTGATACTCCTCTTTTGAAGCAGTTCAAGTCATAGATATAAGAAAACAAATGGATAGTTTTAGAGTTTGCCAATGAAAGGATGAACAAGTAAATATACTCTCACATTGGTGAGGTGAACTGAACAAGAGTGAACAAAAATTAATAATAAGTTGTATATTGTGGGGGGGGAGGTAAGTATGAGAAGAGCAGCTAGAGGTAGTGGCAAATGAGAGACTGCAGACAGTCTCTGAAGGGCGGAAAGCTTTTGACTCCTTTCTGTTTTACCCATGGATTGTGAGCCACAGCTCAGGCTAGAGAGTGTACAAGTCCGGCAAATGGACGTCTGACAGACCACTTTTTTTTTTTCTATGTAAGAGGGGGAACTGGCCAAAGGCAACAAATAAAAAAAAAAAAGGCCCACTTGATTGCCAGTTCCCTAAAAGAGTCATAGAGTTAGCCAAAGTCTGGAACACTTGTCTTGAAACCTCCGTCTTAAAAGAAGTCAAGTTATAGTAAGATGGAAATACAGAAGCAGGCTGGGAGTTCCACAGTTTATTAGAGGAAAGTATGAGTACTGGTTAACTCTTACATTAGAGTTGGACAGAAAAGGCATGAGAGGAAGAAGACAGCCTTGTGCAGTGAGGCCATAGGAGGAGGGGAGGCATGCAGTTAGCAAGATTAAAAGAGCATTTAGCATGAAAATAGCAGTAGAAGATAACAAGAGGGTGAGGAAGAGGCTGAAGGTAGTCAGTCAGAGGAGGGGAGTTGATGAAACAAAAAGCTTTTGATTTCACCCTATAGTGAGGGAGCATGTGTACTCCCGTGGGAATTTTGTGATGAAAGTAAACCACCACATCAGATGGGTCAAGGGGACCCTAAAGACCAAGAAAACACAGGTTGACAATCTCGTTTTTTGTTTGGTGATTTTTTATTAACAATATTTGAAAATAACTCAAAATTCCTGATTTTCAACATATTATCAACCAGCTGGTCTTAGATGTAGCTCATATCACTTACTTTTAACATAAAATACTAGCAACAAATTATTTAATTCCTTAAAAATCCTTGATTTTTATATTTCTATATTGAAATATATATAAAATTATTAAGGTATATCAAAGCTAACCCTCCATTTTGGATTTTAAAACACCTCGGAAATTTCCGTAATTACCTCGGCTAAACTCGTGCACCACATAAAATTTAGTTTTGCACGATTTTCTTTCAAATTTTACTTGATTAAAATTCCTATTTAAAAGAGAATTATGCATTTATAAGTTCTTTAAATGTTGCAATATCTGTATAGCATGAGCATTAGGGGTGATAAACTTTAAAAACAAGCACACAACAACATCTTTTGATCCTGGTATTTTAACATGATTTATGTATCTTAAATGGATTTAATTGGACTGGAATGTTTTTTTACAAACAAACTATATTAAGCAATTATGTCCTTTTGTGTGTTTTAAACATAATGTATCTTTATATTATTTGACTTATTTATGAAGACATGTTTGTAGTTAATTAAGTAGAACATTATTCGCATTATTAGAGTATACCATCTATTCATCTTCCTCATCTGACTCTTCTTCATCTGAATGTTCATCACTTTTTACAAATGAACTTTCACATGGTTGTTCTTGATCTGAACACCCACACATATTGATAAGATGTTTGGAGAAACGTATAATTTGATAAAAAATATTGGATTAGCCTTCCATTATATGGATAAAGATATGATGAAGAAATTAATTAGTATGGTAATTAGACCAAGATTAGAATATGCTGGAGTGGTTTGCTCCCCTTATAAAAAGAAGCATATAAGGAAGTTGGAGAGATTGCAGAGAATGGCAACAAAAATGGTTCCGGAATTGGCAGAAATGACCTATGAGGAGAGATTAAAAGAAATGAATTTGCCTACCTTGGAACAAAGAAGAGAAAGAGGAGATTTAATACAGGTTTATAAACTGTTGAATGGACTGGATGAAGTGGATAATGAGCAAATGATGTTAAGAGAGGAAAACTTAAGTAGAACTACAAGATCGCATAGTAAAAAGATAGCCAAGGGAATATGCTTGAAGGATGTGAAAAATATAGTTTCCCACAAAGATGTGTGGAGGTGTGGAATGGGTTGAGTGAGGAGGTGGTGTCAGCAAGGAGTGTGCATAGTTTTAAAGGAAAGTTGGATGTGTGTAGATATGGAGACGGGGCCACAGTATGATACCCAGGCCCTGTAAAATTACAACTAGGTGAATACATATCTGTACAGTTGAGCCCTGTTCGTCAACAAGAACATCTCTGTGAATGGCACTGTGTTTTGCAGCCACATTTGACTAGCTGTAGTACCGACTGTGGTGCAGGCAGTTCTGCTGTCATGATGGGCATCCATCCATCCTCCACTTTTGCCCAACCATATTCTTCAGCAGATGGAATATCTGGGCATGCAGCAGTGTTATTCTTCCACACAATGGCCTGGTATTGGCTACACAGAATAGCTTGCCATAGTGCAGCTGGAGTGGGTGGGAGCTTCTCTGACTCCGCCTGTTTCTTCTTGAAAAGCCACCATCGCAGGTCATCCACTTTTGTAATGTTGGTCTGTGGGACATGCACTTTGCATATGAACTCCTCAATTTCAGCACAATTTCCTGCACTGAGGCCTGTGTTTGTTCCAAGGCATCCTAGTGCTGTGACAATATTCGGGCCAGCAGATTCAAATGCTTTCCAGCAAAGCTACCAGTGTTGTCACTACCACTGAGGGCATGTAGCCCTGGTAGTGCTGCTGCTTTCGAATGTCCAAGTGCATCATATACTTGACTAAGTTGGATTGTACGGTGGTTTATGCAAAGGTTTGTTGTATACTTCTCCTTGTTCACAGAAAAATCAAACTTCCTTCACATATGGAGTGGACTGAGAGCGGGTGAATGTGCCACCATCAGATGAGTGACTCTGTGTAGACCCTCTTCTGCTTCCCCTTGCTGCTATCTGTTTCTCAAATCGTTCTTTTGCTCTTTTAGTCAGCTGAGTATGGACTGTGTTCTGATAACATTTTCTGTGCCATGTTGCATTTTTGGATATAAGATCTGAGGCAGTCAAATCCCCAAGGCACCTGCTCATTTGTGAAAAATCACCATCACCATAGCTTGCCCTGTCATGTACGAATTTTAGCACTTTCTCATGGGAATTTGGTTTCTCAATTAACACACCTCCAGATCCCTGACAGATAATGCAAAGGGAAAAGTCTATATCATATCTTGCCACTTTTGTTACTGGCACTTCTGGTTCAGGCTCACTCGTCATGTTGACTGCAATATAATAATGTGCTTTATGCAATGTCTCAATGTTATTTGAAAGCCAATGTCTAGACACAGTGTAATACTACATCTAAACTGGACTTCAAAGCCACCACCACCCACA
Source organism: Portunus trituberculatus (assembly GCF_017591435.1). Classification (NCBI taxonomy): domain Eukaryota; kingdom Metazoa; phylum Arthropoda; class Malacostraca; order Decapoda; family Portunidae; genus Portunus; species Portunus trituberculatus. The sequence continues at coordinate 1,966,947 of NC_059303.1, forward strand.
CTATGTATGTTTCTGCACTATATACATGTAGCTAGGGATCTTCAAGTAGGTCACCTGAAAAACAACAGAAACAAGAATCAATAATTTTGGCACCATTTTAGCATAATACACATTCATATATTGCTATATTTACCTGACATGTGCTCATTTGATATTTCACACTCTTTGTTACTTATTCTAAGATAGAAAAACACAATAGAAGCCCTGAAATAATGACTACCAAAATATTAAATGGATATCTCTATCAGCATGATCAGTGTTTATGAAAAAAATACGCAAAAATTATGTGCTGTCTTTCCCATTGAATAACTCATAACACAACAACATGTAAGACTGTCAACATGTTTTTTTTCTTTATTTGGGGTCCATTGAAGGTATTTATATGATTGGTTTGCTTTCACCACTAAAGTCCCATGGGAGTTAAATTTGATGTACATGCTCCCTCACTACTATCTAATAAAACAAGGTAAAATGGTAGCAGAAACAGATATTGCAATGAAAACAACACACAAGAAGAAAAGGCTGATGCCAATCAGTGGTGGACAAATGTCTCCTCCTCATCTCCTGTTTTGTTTTCGGTGTTCTATGCAAGATTTGACTTATTGATGTAGTAAGTTTTTTTTAAGATTTGAGTAACAAAATCTTTAAAATAGGTAGACTTTCCTAGTGACCAGGAATGTAATTCCTCCTATTATTTTTTTCTATGAGAAAATTATGTTTGAATGATGACATTTCTGGGAACGTAATCCTGGCATTAATTGAGTTAATTGTGTACACACACAAATATTTCTATCACAGAGACCTGCTTTTCATACAGAAAATTAGCAGTTCCACTGTTTTACTTATTTCCTTCTGCTGAGCTTAAAACAATCTGCTATGCTTGGCAGTGCACCGACTCTGCTAATTCTCGTCACACATCATAGTTACACACATTGAGTTTTCATCTGTGTTTTGTCTTCTTTCCATATCTTGTGCTTCTCCCTCCTTCTCCTTCCTTTGTCATGGAGGAGGACACCTACCACCAGGCTGAGCATCTTTCCTCTGCTCAGGAGAATGTTTTGCCGCTTCATAGGGATTCACCTTCCGCTCCTGGCTCCTCTGGTTCTCGGGCTTCCATGAGGTTTTCTAGGGGATTTTGCTGAAGACCAGCATGTACATGGGTCTTGGATAGTTTCCTTCATTACCCTCATTCAGTTTGTGTTAGATGCAGGGATATCTGCAACACAGAAAGAGATGTGGTGAGTGTGCCAAGAGGAGCAGTGAGAAAGCGCTTGCTGCATATAAATACCAGTGCAGTTTGGGTCGCAAGAAAGTTGCCAAGGCCAAGTATAGGCACAAGTCTGATGACCCGCTGTTACAACTGCCGACCATGGCACTTGATCCTGTTCTAGAGACCAGGGTTTCATGATTTCAAGTCTGCTATGTTCTTCCTGACACCCCCATGGACTTGGAGGTTTCAGCCGTGGATGATAGTGTCCGGTCCCAGGATGGACTCACAGCTGACGACTCAGCCTCCAGTTGCTCTTGATTTCTCTTTGTATTTAAAATCTTGGTTAATGATCTTGTTGCTTCTTTATGTAATTCTATGCTACCTGCTACTGATCCCCCTTTTCAAGCCCTGACCTCAGACCTGAACCTGATGCAGTTCAATATCCTGTCTCTGAAGAGCCCCAACACAAAAAGGTGTGTGCAGTCACACCAAGTCAGGTGGCCAGGGGGGACCGTCTGGGGACTAAAGATGTCTCTTGTGTGTTCACGCCCTCCAAAGGATAACGCTAGGAGGTTCAAGAAGCCCTGCCCCACCTCAGTGGTAACTAGGCCTGTTGCCAGGACTGGTCAGTTGGGGGAGGTACAAAGGGGAGGTGGATCAGAGCAGCAAGCCTGGCCCCTCCCCCAGGACCTTGGGTAAAGGTCCAGCTGAAGGTGACGAACAGTGCCTTGCCTTATACTCCAGCCCACAGGATGGCATTTTCATCCCCCTCCCACAGGCAGCCACATCTGTCCTTTTAGCCAATAGGGGCCTAGTGTCAAGTGACCCCCACTATGGCCCAGCAAAGCCACTGCCTTCTACTTCAGAGTGGAAAGGCCCACTCTCACTCCAAGCATCACAGCTCCACTTCAGTGGTGCCTCCCAGGGACCACCCAATGCACTCTGACAGCTCTCTCCTCAAAGGTGATCTCCTCTCCAATAGGGATAATCGCCAGGCCCTGATTGAGTCACCCCACCCTTCTTGTTCTGGGTGGCAAGGCTCGGGGGCTTCCTTGTCTCCAGGGCCTGACTCTGCACTTCTTGGCTCAGAGAAACAGGACTGGCCACCACAGGGACCATAGGGTGGTGAGGGTCATGAGTTCTTACCCCACTCCACTTCCATGTACCATCACATGATGTACTACATTGCTTCTGTATTTGAGGATGCAGTAGGCCAGAGGATTGACTTGGAATTTCCTGTCACAACGGATACCGACACCTCACCTGCACAAGGGAGTCCCATCATCCTTGGCAGGCCACAGTCTATACAGTTTTTTATGGAGCAAGCTAACAGGGCTTACTTGAAGGCCAATGAGAAGAAGCCCTCTTCAGTTGGCTATCCTTCAGGCAGGTTTGTAAAGATCAACAACGTGGCAAGTCAAGAGATGCTTGGGAAAGCTGCCCTGGTTAACCCTAACCTCCACAACACCCTATATCCTGGTGCCCAAGAGCCACACATCACTCATGAACACCCGGTGGTGGCCAGGTTGGAAGTAGTAGTCGCCAGGTCTAGGGACACCCTAAACTAATCCTTCTGGTGCTTGGGAGCCCTCTACCTGCTTGCTGTACACAACCTTCCCCATCCCCTCTTAAACCTGAAGGAACAGCTCTTTAAAACCAATCATATTGCTCTAAACAATGCCTGCAGGGACCCTACCTGTGGGCCTAGAGGAGGGAGGCTTACCTGAGCCACCTCAGATGCACCTTCTCACAGGTAGAGAAGGGCACACTTTGGAAGTCCCCTATTTTCTCCCCCTCCTTTTTGATGAAGACAAACTTCAGGAGGCTCTTCATTTCTCTAAGAGCAATACTGATATGGCTCTTCACGAGGCCACAATCAGGGCCTAGCACAATCATGTCCTGCTCATGGAACACCGTTGGTGGAGCAAGGTTCATGGCCTTCTTTCACCTAATGAGACAGGGAGAGAGAGAATTACTAATAACTAACCTTAGCTGTAATCTGTGTTAGTGGGGAGTTTCGTGACTAGATAATGAATTGGAGACACTATCAGTTCTAAGGCAAACAGCTGATTGTGATTTTATAGCTAAATGCAGCTTTTTGTGGATATTCCCTGATTTGTGTTTTTTAAGTTCTCTGCTTAATGGCTTTAGCTGGCAGATGATTACTGATGTAGGCAGGTTCAGCTTGCCACATCTGAAAACAAACACCTTTTGCATTCCACTCACTTCTGCCTCAGTTTTATTTAATGATTAACATTTAGTTATGTACTGGATTAACTTTGATTACTCTTTAATACTGTATAATTTTACTATCTACATGCAAATCACAACACAAACATTGATATTATGTGTGATACCAATAGAAATTTCTGCAAGCATATAATTCCTTGCTTTCGTCAACATTCACTTGCAGCTTCATCCTACAAACACACTCAAACTTATTTTTGTTTTTAAGTCAGCCAAATCAGCCACAAGATCTGTATAATCAGCAAATAATAGCTGACTCAGATCCCACACCCTTTCCTCCCCACTCAAGCCCAATCCTCTTTCTAAAACCCCCATATTTATTTCCTTTACAACACTATCTATATACAAGTCAAACAACCATAGTGACATTACACAACCTTCATGCAAGCCTACTCTAATTGGGAAGAACTCAATCATCAACTTGCACACATGCCCTGGTGTATACATAGAAACTTTTATCCCTTTCAGCAATCTGTCTCAAATTTTGTATACTTTCATAGTTCTTTCTTGTCAATCCTGTCACACACTTGTACCAAGTCCATGAACATCAAAAGGCCTTTGTTCTCTTTACCTCAAAAGTTTGTCTACTCAACCTCTCTCCTTTCTAAGATTTTTGTGTTCTTAGATGGCATTTCCTGTTCTTCCTCCTGTCCTCATCATACACCAATCCTAACATACTAAATAAACTTATGCCCCTAGATTTAGAGTATTCATATATATATATATATATATATATATATATATATATATATATATATATATATATATATATATATATATATATATATATATATATATATATATATATATACCACCAAAAGGTCAGTAATATTGATTTTATATAGTTCAACTATTTTTATATTTAAGTAAAAATTTGGGGTCTTGGAACAATTTGGTCATGGAACAGCTTTCTAGAATCAATTATGTTCAAAGTCTGAGGATCCACTGTATATTAAAAAAAAAAAAATATATATATATATATATATATATATATATATATATATATATATATATATATATATATATATATATATATATATATATATATATATATATATATATATATATATATATATATATATATATATATATATATATATATATATATATATATATATTTTTTTTTTTTATACAGTGGATCCTCAGACTTTGAACATAATTGATTCTAGAAAGCTGTTCCATGACCAAATTGTTCTAAGACCCCAAATTTTTACTTAAATATAAAAATAATTGAACTATATAAAATCAATATTACTGACCTTTTGGTGGCAAGCTTCATGACAAGTGCCACTTAACCAGGTATTAAGAATATACTGGATGGTGACAGCACTACCATTAGCATAGTTAGTTAGTCATAAGAACATAACAACATAAGAAAAGAGGGAAGCTGCAAGAGGCCGCCAGGCCTATACGAGGCAGTCCCAGTATGCTTAATCTACATAATTCCATCTACCTTCCCCATCCATGAATTTATCTAACCTTCTTTTAAAGCTCCCTATTGACTCAGCCCTGACTACATGCCCACTGAGACCATTCCACTCATCAACCACTCTGTTTGAAAACCAGTTTCTTCCCATTTCTTTCCTAAACCTGAATTTTTCAAGTTTAAACCCATTATTTCTGGTTCTGTCCCTGCTACTGATCCTAAGAACTACATTCATGTCCCCTTTGTTAAAACCCTTATACCACTTAAATACTTCTATCAGGTCTCCTCTTAACCTACGTCTCTCTAAGGAATGCAGATTAAGTTTTTCAGTCTCTCTTCATAGGGAATATCCCTCATTCCCTGTATCTTTTTAGTCATCCTCCTTTGCACTGACTCCAACAGAGCTATGTCCTTCCTGTAATGTGGGGACCAGAATTGTACCGCATAGTCAAGATGTGGCCTGACCAGCGCCAAGTATAATTTTAGTATTACTTCAGGACTCCTGCTTTTAACACTTCTAAAATGAAACCTAATACTCTTTTCGCCTTATTTCTGGCCTCAATACATTGCTTCCTTGTACCGAGATCAGAGCTAACTATGACTCCTAAATCTTTCTCATACTTGGAACTTCCTAGTGCCACGTTATCTATTGTGTACCTATTGCTTGGATTATCTCTACCCACGCTCAGCACCCTGCACTTGTTAATATTGAACTGCATTAGCCATCTATCTGTCCATTCTTTCATCCTATCCAAGTCAGCCTGCAAAGCCTTGGCATCCGAATCGGACCTAATTAATCTACCTATCTTTGTGTCGTCCGCATATTTACTGATATCACTATTAATTCCACTATCCAAGTCATTGATATATATTAGAAATAATAATGGCCCCAAAACTGAGCCCTGTGGCATCCCACTAACTACTTCTCCCCACTCGGAATTATAATCATTAATTACTACCCTTTGTCGCCTATCGTCTAACCATGCTTTAATCCAGCCTAATATTCTAACCTTTATACAGTGTGCTTTAACCTTTTTCAAGATCCTCTGGTGAGGTACTTTGTCAAAGGCTTTACTTAAATCTAAGTATAGAATGTCATAATTATCACCTTTATTTGCCACCTCATAAACCTTACTATAAAAACTCAACAAGTTTGTTAGACATGATTTCCCCTTCGTAAATCCATGTTGAGTGTGATTTATCAAGCTGTGTTTGTATAGGTGTTCCCTAATGTTTTTCGCTATTATTGATTCCATTAATTTACCCACAACTGAAGTTAAGCTGACAGGCCTGTAATTAGACATTAGGGTTTTATCTCCCTTCTTAAATATGGGAACTATATTAGCTTCTCTCCACACTATTGGTACCTCACCTGACTCCAGTGACATCCTAAAAAGTGCCGCAAACGGCTCACTTATGACTTCCTTGCACTCCTTTAGAATCACATATTTCATCAGGTCCCGGTGACTTGAATTTCTGTAGTTTATCTATCTCCTGTTCTACCATCGTCTTAGTTATAAGGATATCTGTCAGCTTTTCACTATCCTCTGCCCTCTGCCTTTTGTTATCTGGGATTTCCTGTGTGTTCTCCTGGGTGAAGACAGTTAAAAAATACTCATTCATAATTCTACTAATCTCTTCCGCAGAACTAGCCATTTCCCCATTTGTTGTCCTTAAGGGACCTATTTCTTCTATGCTTTTTGTCTTATTTAACTGAAAAAATCCCTTGGGGTCCATCTTTGCTTGGCTGGCTACCCTCAACTTATATTCACTTTTAACTTTCCTCGTTAACCTCTTAACTGTTCTTACTAATTCATAGTATATTGGCCTTAAAGCTTCATCTCCTGCCTTTAGCCTCTTATATATATTTATTTTTTGCCCTATGCATCGCTTTAATCTGTCTATCATCCACTTAGGGTCGTTGCTTTGTGATTCTATTGTTTTATATGGAATGTTGGCTATCTGACCGTCACATATTTTATGTAGGAACTTGGTATAGCTATCACTAACCCTCAGCTGACCGGGATTCCTCCCATGTTTTAATCCAGCTTCCCCCTCCGCCTCACTCTCTCTCCGTCCCACCCCGACTTCACACCTTCCCCCCTTCTCTGCTCCTCCCTTCCTTCTGCCTGTCTAAATCTGCCTTACCCCTGCCAAGTGATTTGTAAATACTTGCTTAAGCCCTCAAAATTAGCCTTTCTGAAGTCAGGTACTCTTTTTTTTTTTTTTTTATTTCATGCCATTTCAATGTATACCTTACTTCTTTGTGATCGCTGTTACCTAAATGGCATCCAACCTCCACCTGTATAACTGCCTCCTTCCTGTTTGTCAGAATTAAATCTAGAATATTATTTCCCCGTGTGGGTTCTAAAATGACTTGCTTTAAAAAATTATCCTGTATGACCTTAATGAACTTATCTGCTTCCCTTTTACCCACCATCAAGTTCCAGTCAACATTCCTATAGTTAAAATCCCGTACCACATATACCTTACTGTACCTGGCTTCTCTATTTATTTCCTCCCAGTTTATTTGGTCTGAAGCATTTGGTGGCCTGTACACTAAACCCATTACTACTGATTGAGACCCTTCCTTAATATCTACCCATAGAGACTCTGTTTTGCTGTCTGTCTTAATTCTGCTGTTTATACAACATTGCAGTGTGTCCTTGACGTACAAGGCCACTCCTCCCCCTCTTCTATTTTCCCTGTCCTTATGAAAAAGTGTATAACCATCAATTTTCACCTGATCAAATACCCTCCCTGACATATCTAACCAGGTTTCTGTTAAAACAATTATATCAAAATTTTCAACACAAGCTGCTCCTCTCAGCATATCTATCTTATTTGAAATACTCCTACAGTTTGTGTAATACACTTTTAAACTATTCTTCGTATTTACTAAGCTGGTTACTTTTCTAGATTTGACTAATCCTTCCTGCCTATGGATCACTGATGCCCCTTCCCTCTCCTGTCCACCGAAAAAAGCGCTGGAGTGCATTTAACTCGCTGTCAAGTGTTCCAGCTAAAACCCGAACACCTTGGCGTGATAAATACACCCTGGCATACAAGGTGTCTTTGCCGTAAAGGAGGTCCCAGTTATCGATGAACGCCCATCCATTGCTCCTGCAATGATCTGCAAGTCTGCAATTTAATTCAATAGCCCTGGAAAGCCATTCACCTCCCAGTCCCCTCCTTGGCAACACACCGCTTACCACAGGGGTTGCATCCTTATTTCTAATTTTAGCCAAAGCCTCCTTAAATCTCCTAAACAGCTCCTCACTTCTTAACTTACAAAGGTCATTTCCCCCAGCACTAAGGAAAACAATGGGTTTGGTCCCATCCGCCAAACACGTGTCTAGCTGAGCACTTACCCTCTCAATTCCTGCCCCCGGTAGGCACACTCTCATCCTCCTCCTACTGTCCTTATCACAAAACTCATTATCTTACCTGCGGGTAGGGACCCCTCTACCCTCCTCACCTCGTCGCTTCCCACGTCCTCTTTCTCCTCCTCCACTCCCTCCAACACAGCGAAGGAATTTTCCGTTTCCACTCGTTGTGTCGCCCTGAGGACCTTTCTTCTCTTTGCACCTGAGGACACCACTCACCACTCCTCCTGGCCCTTCGTCTCTTTACTTGGTAATGAGACTGCAGGAACCGCCACTTCCTCAGTAGCTGAGTTCACTCGGCAGAACTCAGCCTGCAGGTCAGAGATTCAGCCTTGAAACTCCTCCCGCACCTCCGAGATCCTTCGATGGAACTCAGCCTCCACCTCTGAGACCTTCATAACGAAGGCCTCAAGAATAGGAGAACTAACACAACCAGCCAAAACCGTAGGGAAAGCAAGGAAAGCCATCACTACGTAAAGAAGCCAGCAGATCACACACCACTAATGGAGACTCGTCGCCACTATCAGAGACACGTCTGACCACTAGGAAGGTTGACCTGAGACTTCCTATGTAGCTTCTTTGTTTCTCATTTGTTACACCTTCTGGAGGAACCGCACTGAGATGCTCTCGGCCGGATTCTTAAACAATACCTTCCACCCTCATCAGTTGAAAAATACTGTCTGGGAGAAATCAGTATTCTTAAGAGCAAATGTTGCCTTCCTGCAGCTTGGAAAGGCAACAATCGGACAGGATTTACCTTTGCTGTGAAGATGAACCAAAAACCATATCATTGTTATCACCTTTGCATAAATTTTTGTCTAAATACTTATAGTAATAAGTTTTTTTGTAAACTAATTGACTTTTGAAACAAAAATATATACAGTCAACCCTCGGTTATCGCGACTTCAGCTATCGCGTTTTATTGCTATCACGCACCCATGAAAAGCTGCTAAAATTTCATTATCGCGACCTCAGATGCCTGCTATCGCGCACCCAGCCATGACGTCATGGGATATCTGAGCGCTCATTGGCCAAAACCGCCTTCCCGCCAAGATCAATTCGGCTATCGCGTTTTCGGCTATGGCGCGGCTTTTTCGGCCCTAATTGGACGCGATAGCCGAGGTTAAGTGTAGATTATAGTTCAAATAGCCTGCTTTACAAAAATTGTGATTAGAATGAAACCCAGAGTTGGAATCCAGAAAACTTGTTGGTAAAGCATTGATAATAACAAAGCCTTAGTGAATGAACGGTTCTGAGGAATAACATCATCACCACTGCCAGCTTCAATCACTTCATCTCCATCTCCCAAGTTTTCTACCAGAATTCTACTTAGCTTACGATCAGTTGTACCATATTTGACAGCTTTATAAGATGCAGCCTTTTCCAAAAATTTTGGCTCTAAAAATTGCTCTGCATCTAATGTGAAGTTGAGACTTCCCGTAGGGTTATCTACTCCCTGATGCTCACTAACTTAGCTTACGATCAATACCTCTAATTACCCTAACTGTATGCATCATTATTTTATTGCTGGTATTGTTATTATTACCAGTATTATTACTTAAAACTTGAATTTTGTTAAAATAAAGCAATCTAATCTGTGAGGCTGTGATGCATATCTATAAATATCAGCTGACAGCTGTTTGGTTGGAATCCTGACTCAATGATAGTGACGAGTAACAGTAAGTTCATGATCATAAAGTTGATCATGAAGTAAAAGAAGAATATAGATAAAAGTTGCTTGTGAAAAAAAAAGGTGAAAATAAATAAACCAGCAACAACAAAGAGAAAACAACATGCAGGGGTCCATTGCTAAGGTTATTCTCCGATTCTACATTCGATTCAGTCCAATGATAACAAAACACATCAACACCCTCACTGTTACAGCAGGAGGAGGAAAAAGATCCAGCTATACAATCTCCTACAAACCACAAGTTGTATTATGTCTAAGAGCATAACAATAGAGCAGCACCAAGGGCTTTTTAGGCCACCACCTACAGAAAAATTATGTGTCTGGCAACAGTAAGAAGACCCAACCCCATATTGGCCAGAACTTGAGGATGACATTGTTCAGTTTTTAGGTTTTGTTTAGTATCCCTTGTGGGCTGTGGTACAACTAATACAATCAGAAGCACAGCATTGGCAATGCTGCTCAATGTGAACAATCCAACAGCTAGCCCGTCACGTCCACCCGCTGTTGCCCCCACACCCCTGGTATCAAAGCATTTTCAGAGTTTCTTTTTTTTATGTAATTTTGTTTATTTCAGACCTTTTTTGCAATTTACATTACTTCATGTAATGCTCCCCAACCCAAAAACCCCAATTTTCCATACATCTCCTAAGATTAATGGGAATTAGGGGTAGACATAAGTTTGAGTTTAAAAAGCAATCACAACTTGAAAAATATTTCTACAACAGAAATGACATATACCATCAATTATTTCACTACATTTCTCACCAGGAAAGCATAAACCACACACCAGATTCCATAGGTGGATAAAACTGTGATTCAATCATGTTTTCTGCTTGTATAATGTGTTGCTAGATTGCTTTCAACAGTACATACTTAAATAAAAACTTATTTTTCATTTGACCTGCGGAAATCGGGCTACATTTTATATGCCTGTGCGCCCTATATGCTGTCGAATACCATATGTCTTTATTACTTGATAAGTACCCATTTATATAGATAGCTGGTGGACTGGCTTCTTCCCATAGCTAGCACAATTGAAAGAGACAGCAATTTTCTCCCATGTTAAGGCCACACTATACAGCCATCTGTGTTTTTATTTACAAGTACAGGTAACTCTCGATTTACGCGATAGATGCGTTCCAAGAGGCATTGTGTATACCAAAATTCACCTAAAACAAACATGTAATTCTCATAAGAAACAATAGATAATAGGGGGGATATGGGATGTGGTCCAGAAAAATTTGTACAAAATACTCTATTTATTTGGCTTAATTGACATGTTTTTATTATTTACCATTCTAAATACTAGAAGTGTATTTAAAGTAAAGGAAAAAGCAAGAAATAATTAAAGAAAGCAAAAACAATAAGAGAAAACAACAAAACAAAGAATATGTAAAGACAACACTCACTGCGTTACTGCCTTCACCACTCACACCACAGTCAGTCACCATCTTCCTCTGAGCTTTACCACTTTATCAAAAATCCACTTATCAAAAATAACCCCTCATGCAGAAAAAGAAGGACGTTTTGGGGCCATCTTGGTGAATTATAGGCAGATTGAAGAGATTCCATCTGTACTCAGTGCTGGCAGACTTTAAATGAGGCACGAGAAGAGCGGAGCTCCCACCTATCGGTCAGCTGCGAAACTCTCCGGAGCGCAGTTTGAAATTGCATCTGGCGCTCAGTTTGAAAATGTGGTTGGGCCAAATCGAGTATAAGGAAACCAATCGCACAAATTTAATTAATTATAATATTTTTTCGGTCGCGTTTTAAGAAAAACGCGTAAATCAAACACGCGTAAATTGAGAGTTACCTGTGCCTTTTTCCTGGCTCACCAAGTCTATTTATAAATCATGTCCTGTAGCAGTAATAGGGCTGGATCAGTTGAGGTGATGGTAAACAAACACTGCTATCAACCATCACCAAATTAAACTCATAGTTTATTTAATTAATTGCACTAATAATAAATGTATGAATAAGGGATCTGAAATATAAAATCATACGACAAATCAAATTGAATAATAATTACCTAATTGTAAGATACAGGACAAGAGCCACACTAGGCTCGTGCTGTCCTATCTCCATATCTACTTTTATCCAAGTTTTCCTTAAGTTTGTGGATTGTCTTGGCACACACAGTCAGTAAGCTCATTCCACGCTGCTTTATTTTCTATGAGGAAAACTTTGCTTCTTGATGTCTCTTCTGCACACACTCCTTTTCGATTTCTTTTTATGTCCTCTAGTGCCATTATTTGCAGGTCCTATGAGTTCAACCCTGTCCATCTTTTCCAAACCTTCTAATATTCTATATAGTCCTATCAGATTGCCTCTTTCCCTCCTTTTTTTCTAGTGCCATCAGGCCCAATTTTTTCATCCTCTCAGTAACTATATCCTTTTAGACTTAAAGGAATATTTGTAGCAGCTCTCTAAATCCTATCCAGTTTCTTCTTTCGTTAGACTTGAGTATATCATAGGCATTATCAGTTTTTTTTTTTATCATCTCTTTATCTATGTAGTTGAAGGCCATCTTGATGTTTCTCACTAGATTATATGTTTCTCCAATGATCTTGTTTATGTGCTTGCTAAATGTCAGATTGTTTGAGACAGTTACTTCCAGATCTTTTCCTCTGTTCTTATGTTAAGTTTCTCTGTACCCAAATAGTAGTTTCCTTCTGTTCTTCTCACACTTCTACCAAATGCAATCACACTGCATTTCCTGGCATTAAACTCCATGCTCCACCTTGATAACAAGAAGTCAGTCATCCATTTCCATGCAGATCCTCCTAGACCTCAAATATTTTCAAGTCTTTATATTAGTCTTTTGTGCAGTACCTTATGAAATACAGTAATACCTTGAGATACGATCGCCCCAACATATGCTTTTTTTTATATACGACGAAAAATTTCATATAATTTGCGCATTAAAATACGAAGATATTTTTAAGATACAGGCAACTCCCGCTTAACGAAGGGGTTACGTTTCTAAAAATCCCTTCGTTAAGCGAATTTTCGTTAAGCGAACCAATTATAACAAGTTTAACCCCTGACTTGAGCTTCCATTGAGAGTAAACAAAGCGACAGTGCATCATAGTACAGTAAAAGATTTAATGAAAGTAAAAATTATGAAGTTAAACATTTAAGTAGTTTAATTTAAGACTAAGTCATTATAATGTACACTAATGTATGTAAGTAATTTTATAATGTTGATGATCTTAAATTTATGAAGGGAGGAAGAGTGGAGTAGGAAATATGCTAGCTGACAACCTGTGGAATATAAACAAAGGGCGCATCATTGTACCACATACAAAACTTATGTACCCCATTTCCACAAGGCTTTCCATTTTATCCATTGCAGAGTCATGAGTTCAGGTGGTTCTTTTAGCTTGCAAGGAAGATATGATCTCACCAGCCTTCTTAATAGAGTCTGCTGACTTGAAAATGGTAGACAGTAGATGGAGTCAAGCCATGGTGGGAAGCAATGCTATTAGTTTTCTTGCCTCTCTTGTGTCTGTGAATAATATCCAGCTTCACTTCAAGAGTAAGAGACTTCCTGGTCTTCTTAGCATCGCTAGGCGACATTGCAGGGCATTTTGGTGGCATGTAGAGCAAGGGAAAACGAGCTGCTGCTGACACTGTTATTGTTTTGAACTAGGGGAGTGAGTGGTGCACGTTTTGTCCATGAGAGGCGCTGGTGTATTCAAAAGCCTGTCTGCTTGTGTGATATGGCGGTGCTTTCAAACTTGGAAAAAATTACCTGGATGAAATTTCATTAAAACGAGTTTGGTGTTCGTTAAACGAGCAGATGGTAGTAAAAGGTAACCTTCGTTGTAGTGAAATTTCGTTGTGTGAACCTTCGTTAAGCAGGGGTTGCCTGTACGAATAGCCATCGGTAGGTGGCGCAGCGATCGCTCGGCTACCCACATCCGCCTGAACATTCAGCCCACGTTGTATATCGTTGTTCATATCTTTTGTGCATGTATGTGTCTGTGCTTCTCGGCAGTAAAAGTTTAGCAAGAAACACAAAATAGCCTGTATTCACATGCTGATTACACTTAGAAGTTCAATAAATGAGGGACTACAAATGGTGTTCTGCCCACAAGCAACTCTTCCTCTTTGCAATGCAAAAAACCAGAAGTTTCTAGATGTCATGGTTACTAAAATATCATAGGTTGAATGAGGTGGTATCATCAGTTTACATGGCCTTGCATCCAATCAGGTTCAACAGCCTTGGCTAGAGCTTTGGAAAATGGGCCCCTTGCATCCTCTCTCTCTCTCTCTCTCTCTCTCTCTCTCTCTCTCTCTCTCTCTCTCTCTCTCTCTCTCTCTCTCTCTCTCTCTCTCTCTCTCTCTCTCTCTCTCTCTCTCTCTCTCTCTCTCTCTCTCTCTCTCTCTCTCTCTCTCTCTCTCTCTCTCTCTCTTTATTTCTGTCGCCAGTTCTGATACCACTCATTCAAGAGTTGTCTCCCCATAACATGGCGAGAGACGCCGAGGTATAGAAATAAGGTGTGCGGGAGAGGTGGCAGAATTAGACACAGTGAAATCACTCTTGCTCCCACCATCCATCGTTGGTGACACAGTGACATAGAGCATATGTTTACTCGTGATGAGTGTTGCCAGCTCACAAACAAAGAAAATGGGAAGAAAATAGCCAAAATATAGCTGTAAAACGTCTAAACGTCTATCAATGTGCCCCGAGTCTTGCGAGATGAACGTTTATTGATGTGTTCCGAGTTTTGCTGGTTAAGTTGTTATTTTGGGCAATATAGTACATTTACAGTACCCTCCCGAGTTTAGCGCTATCCGAGTTTTGCGATCCTCGAGTTTGGCGCTTAGTCCTAAATTCTTACCATCCCGAGTTTGGCGCTGTATTGCCCCGAGTTTCGCGCTGCTTTGACAAGTATCGGTCGCGTTTACTTCCGGGCGGTGTCACGTATGCTGCCCCAAGACTCCTGCAGTTGGCTGACTGAGCTGACCATGTGTGCACGCGTCCTTAGCCCTCTTCCACCAGCATCTTGATAGTTCTTATATGCAAGCTAATTAATTGTGATGTCAGGAAATAAAGGAGGCACTGCAGCATGTGGCTCAAGAAACCTACTTGCAAAAGGAAGCAGGCCAGAGAGGCAGGGTAAGAAGAAAAGACTTAAACATGAAGGAAAAAGGCGAAGTGTTGGATAAGCTTGATGCTGGAATGGGACCTGTTGCCGTTGGAAACTTGTTCAACATTAGTGAGTCTACTGTTAGAGGAATAAGAGCGAAACGTGAGGAAATAAAACGTTTCCTGAAAGACGCTCGAGGGAGCTCTGTGATTCAAGTTGCTCACATCACGCATCCTACAAGCAAGTTGATGGTAACAACAGAACACTATTTGAAGAAATATATTGTTGACAAAAATGACGGAAATGTGTGCATATCTTCTGGTAAGGTAAGACAGAAGGCAAGAGAAATATATGCTGCAGTGGCACGTAAGTTAAACATTGACAATCCTCCACCTTTCTCTGCTAGTAATGGCTGGTTCTCAAGGTTAAAAAAAAGACACTCGTTCAAGAGGGCACAATGTCTGGGTGAAGCAGCAGACACATCTATAGAAGAGGTGGAAAGTTTCATTGGTGTCTTGAAACAGATGACTGAGGACGGCGGTTACGATCTCCGTCAAATATTCAACGCCGATGAAACTGGGTTTCACTGGAAACAACAACCAAAATCAACCATAATTGCCAAAGAAAGGAAGCCCAGAGGGCACAAGGAAAGTAAGCAACGCTTCAGTGTTCTTTTTACAGTCAATGCAACTGGAGACTGTAAAATGAAGCCACTTGTTCTGTACACCGCTGCCCGCCCTCACCCTTATCGTAACAAGGACATGAAAAATCTGAATGTTTTGAAATAGGGAGTAAAGTGGGGAGGAAAAAAAATAAGCTTCGTCCCGGGCCAGAATGAATAAGCGTTTTTACATTGTTTTCAATACCTCGAGTTTAGCGATCCTCGAGTTTGGCGCTATATCTTAAGAAGAAAGCAAGCGCTAAACTCGGGAGGTTACTGTATATCATGCATACAATAAGCATTGTATTTATCTTATATTAAATCTATATTTGGTTGGTATTTAAAGCATGTTAATTTTTTTGGGGGGGGATAAATTCATATCACAATTAATTCTACTTCCATTAATTTCTATGGGAAAAATTGATTTGATATACAATTTTTTTTATATACAACGATCGTCATGGAACTAATTAAATTTGTATGTCTAAGTACCACTGTACTTCCTTGAGGTCTAGATAGATGCAGTCTTCCCATCCATCTCTCTCTCTCTCTCTTGGATTATGTCAATTACCCTTGAGTAGAAACTTATCAGGCTGGTTTCATACGACCTCCCCTCTCTGAAGCTGCATTGTCTCTCTGTTATAGCCTTGTTGTCTTCTTAGTGTTTCACCCATCTTTTCTTGATGATCCTTTCATAAATTTTTGCTATTACAGTAAACCCACAGTTATAGACTTGAAATATTTATTCTGGATGTTTCAAAGGCCACTGCCTTCATCTTAAGCAGTACAAAGCAGAATGAAAAATACAAGCAAACTGAACCAAGAGACCTTGCTGGGACAGAGGATGAGAGTAACGTGGCAGAGTGTGATTGGCCAACTCCACCTGTGAGCTGCACCCTACTCAAACCTTACTAGGACCTGACCTGTTTTTACCAGTAATCTCAAAATCTGGTAGTGATTTAGTCACCAGTGCTCTCATTAATGGATCTATCTTAAACATGCCTTCATTTAGATTATAATTCTTATGGTTCTGTATACAAACTGATTCTAAAATCTGAGGTTTTTTTTAATTGTTACATTTCAATAACATTTGACTGGAATCCCAATCAATTGAGTGGTCATTATCAAAAGCATAGATAAAATTGGCATTATTAGTATGACAATTTTTCATTCTGCGTTGTACTGCTGAAGATGAAGGCAGTGGCCTTCGAAACGTCCAGAATAAATACTTCAAGTCTATAACTGTGGGTTTACTGACAAATTTATATTCATGATAGTATGATATTCCATCCCATTTTGCAATTACACTTGTTAGGAATATCGATCTATAATTAAGTGGGTCTTCTTTGTTTCCAGCTTTGTAAATTGGAGTAATACGAGCACATTTCCAGTCCTTGGGGACTCTTCCTTCCTACAGGATGGTATGAATTAAATTGTGTAATACTTGGACTTGTTGTGAACTACTTTCTCTGAGAATCCAGTTTGACACGCTGTCAGGACCCATTACTTTTCTTGCATCCAACCCCTCCAATATATCCTTTACTTCTTCAACTGTTACAACAGTTTCTTTCAAATAATTTTCACCATCAGCCCTGAGTCTCTCTCTCTTGAAGTCATCCTCTTCAGCGAGCACTGACTGAAAGCTTCTGTTGAACACCTCAGCCATCTCTTTAGTGTTATCATTCATGTCATCACCAACTTTTATTCTGCTGATCACTTCTTTATTCTTCAGTTTTCCATTTATATATTTGTAAAATAAAGGTTGGTCTTTACATTTGTCCATGATATTTCTCATTTTGTTCAACTCTACGTATTTTAGCATATTCGTTCATTTTTCTTATGTAGTTTGCCCACAAGTCGTGTCTCATATTTTTCTTCCACTTTTTCCAAGCTTTCTCTCTTTCCTGCCCGGCTGCAGCGTGTTTTCTGTTATACCAATCCTTATTAAATAAGTTCCCTGTTGTCCTCTATTGTAGATCTCCAGGAAGATGTTCCACTTTTTTTCTGTCTCTTGCTTAGAGTGTTGTATTCCAGTCCATATCCTCAAAGTATTTCAGTAGTTGTTTGAAATTTGTTCTACAATAGTCTAATCATTTGTTCTTGTAGGATTTTTTTTTTTTTTTTGTGCTCAGGCAGTTTTCTGTTGTTCGAAGTTCAATCAACACATGGTCACTTTTACCTAATGGGCTTTTGTATTTTACTTCCTCAATATAGATGTGATCCTTGATGAAAATGAGAACAAGTCTGGATGGTGTATCTTGTATTTTTTGGGGGATCCACTGTGTTAAAGCCATTATATATGGCCAGCTCTAGCAATCTGCTTCCTCATGATGTTATGCTATCTTCAGTGTTCCAGTCCTCCCACAAATTCTCTTTACATTTGAAGTCCCCCATCATCAGTATTTCACTGTTCTCCTTCAACAGCTTTGATAAGCAAACATTTCTCTGGCTACTCGTAATTTACAATATCTCTGCCTTCCCTTCCCCATACAGAACTGAATCCATCAGTAAGTCTTTCTTAACTAACAGCATTACACCTCTCCTTTGCTTTCTTGTTCTGTTTCTAAACCAAACATTGTAGTCCTCATCCCCTATATTCAAATGGTCAACAATGCCCACTGAATTAGTTTCCACTAATCCCATGACATCTGGTTTCTCTTCTTTCAAATAATCCTTAATTTCAAATCCTGTTGACAGTAGGACATTTATATTAGTATACGCTACTTTTAATCCTCTCTCCTGTCTATGACCCCCAATAAAAAATTTTCTTCTCTGATCTTTGGTAATTTTTTTCACTTGCTTCAATCCTCAGTTCCTTTATGGTGGTTCTCTCCTCTCTTGTCTAGTCTCTTTTTATCCATATCTGTTTAAATTCTTCTATCCTTTCTAATTTAGATGCTTTTCCTAGTAGATCTTCAGCTGCTGTCTGTGATCTGAACTTTATTTTCATTTGTCTGTGTTCCCCTTCCTTGTAGGAAAGCAGTGGCCTAGTGGATAAGGTGGTGAGCATGGGATTGGGCAGCTGTCCACATGTAGGTTCAAATCCCACCAAGTACAGCCTTGAAACTTTGCCATTTGTCGAGTGGTTTAAAGTTACCTACATGTCACCATGATACCCAGGTTCTAGGTGGTTACACCAAAAATGTGCTTGTGTGATGATATGGACCCTAAAATGGATACCACTAAATTTTTTTTTCTTTTTTGTTCATTATGGCCTATAGTGCCTGTAGGCATGCTTGAAGAGTATGCGTGGGAAGTGCTGTTAAGCTTCCGCCCTTTAGTGGCGCAGGCAATTTTATTTATAGTAGTACCCATAGTAGGGCCCATATCACCACTCAAGCACATCTTTGGTGTAACCAGCTAGAACTTGGGTATCATGGTGACATGTAGGTAACTTTAAACCACTCGACAAATGCATAGTTTCAAAGCAGTATGTGGTGAGCTTCAAACTTGTACGTGGATGTCTACCCAATAAGGGGGCGGTGGCATAGTGGATAAGGTGGTGAGTGTGAAGATTGGGCAGATGTCCACGTGTACATTCGAATCCCACCACGTACAGCCTTAAACACTGCCATTTGTTGAATGGTTTAAAGTTACCTACATGTCACCATGGTACCCAGGTTCTAGGTGGTTACACCCAAGATGAGCTTGGACCCTAATATGGGTACCACTATAAATAAAATTGCCTGCACCACTAATGGGCGGAAGCTGAACAGCGCTTCCCATACACTCTTCAAGTGTGCCTACAGGTGCTATAGGCCTTAACGTAAAAAAAAAAAAAAAAAAATCCCACGCTCCACTATGCCACCACCTCCTTAAATTGCCTGCACCACTTATGGATGGAAGTTAACAGTGCTTCCAGTACTCTTCAAGTTACCTACAGGGGCTATAGGCCAGGACATAAAGAAAAAAAAAAATCTTCTTAGTCGTCAAATTTCTTCAGTCTCTGATGTTATTTCATTATTTTCCTGCATGGACTCTATTATTTTTTCTACACATGTCATCTCCTTTTCTTTCACACCACTGTGGTATGCTCTCTTCCTTTAGACCGAATATCAAAACTGTCTTTTTCCTGTTAACAGTGTCTCTGACCAAGTTTTCTTTCTGCTTTTTCACTTGAACTACTTCATAACATAACATAATAACATAAATAATAGGATAACAAAGGGCCACCAGGGCCCATCTAGGTTATCCTGTATCAGTCGCACAGCGACCTCGTCATCAGTACTTAAAGATACACTTACAAGTACACAATACATTATATACTAATTCTAAATATTTGGCCCATTAACAGGGCTAAGTCCTGCAGCGAAATCCTCTACAATTTGTGGTCCCCATACATGGGGATCATGTCTTATTTAACTATAGTAAATTTCTTATAAAAACTATCATGCAGTGCTATACATAATTATAAATCTAATGAATTTAAGTGCTTATCTAATCTGTTTTTAAACATTGTCAAACTAGTGCTATTTACAACCGTCTCTGGCAATGCATTCCAGAAGTCTACCACTCTATGACTAAAGAAATATTTTCTTATATCTAACCTGCAGCCTTGCTTTCTAATCTTCCTGCCATGGTTTCTAGTCCTATTTCCCTCCTCTAAGGTAAAGAAAGATCTCACATCTATGTAGTTTGTATCTGAAAACATTTTAAATAACTCTATCATATCCTCTTATACATCTCCTCTCAAATGAAAACATGTTTAATTCCTTTAATCTATCTCTATACTCCAGGCGCTTTAATGCTGGTATCATCCTAGTTGCTCTTCTCTGAACTGCTTCTAACATGTTGATATCCTGCCTATAGTGGGGTGACCAGGCCTGTATGCAATACTCTAAATGGGGCCTAACATAGGAATTATATAAGCTACGCACCACTTCCTTACTTTTATAACTAACATTTCTATTTATAAAACCCAGGATCCTATTTGCCCTATTTCTTGCTTCTAAACATTGCTTTGAAAATTTCATAGTCCTGTCTATCACTACTCCTAAATCCTTTCCTTCCTCTACTGCCTCTAGCCAACATCCCTCCATCTCATAGTTAAAGTTTGTGTTGTCTTTACCTAAATGCATACTTCTTCTGTCAACTTTGTGTCATTAACCTGCATGTAGATGAGAACATGTGTTTTTATTGTCTCCATGACCTAGTGATGTATTAATAGTTTTTTTTAAGGTTTGAGTAACAAAATCCCCAAAATAGGCAGACTTTCCCACTAGCCAAGAATGTAATCCTCCTATTACCATTGTTTTCAATCAGAAAATCATGGTTGAATAAGGCAATGTCTCCAAGAACATAACCCTCATGTTAATCAAGAGTTGACTGTATTTAAATGAAATATTATTCAACCATCCTACCTGGTTAAGTGACTGGTCAAATGAAAAACTGATCAAATGTTCTGACCCCAGCTGGGTAAAAGAGCAAGGCAACAACACATAATCAAAACAAAGTGGGGACTGATGTTTACTTCCCGCCAACAGTGCTAGCATCACCTGGATTTGCTAGATTCACCCGCCTTCAGGTTGTTCCAAGTCTGAAATTGGTTCCAACTCTGAGGGTAAAAATTATTGAAATTTTTGTTCCAAGTCTGAATTTTTCCATGTCCAAGGTGTTCCAAGTATGATGGTCCACTGTATATACAAAGAAACCAAACATACATTTGTCCAGTTTTCTTGCACCTTGCTAGCAATAAAGCACACATGTAACCTTTCCAAGCATAATATAATGTTCACATAATTTTTAAAGTACACATTCCTTTTCCTCTACAGCCATACATACCTCCACACCTCTTTCAACTTCTCTCATGCCATACACCTGCTCAAAACTATCCACTACTGTACTCTTGAGACTATCATTTCATGTCAGATATTTAAAAGAGGAATAATCAAGCAACTATGCAAATTATTAACCCCTTCGCGACAGCAGGGCAGATGAGTGAACTACCAAATAAAAAAATTGTCTATATATGGACTCTACCGACTTTCATCCTTACATCTATATATATAGTTCCCCAGCAATAGGGTACTCCAGATTGGCATGTATATATAGACTGTGTTACAAGACTGAACAAACAATTGAATCTATATATAGACTCTGCCGTAAAATTGATCAAGTGACATCTATATACAGGCAACCCCCGATTAGCGAACGTTCACACAACAAAATTTCGCTACAACGAACATTTCCTTTTACAGTAAGTTCTCGTTATACGGTACATATGCGTTCCTGGAAACCTTACCGTAAATCGAAATTACCATGTACCGAACCCATTATAACTTGTAATAATAGGGAATGCGTTCCAGCACGTCAAAAGTCACCCCTACAGAAATTAAATTTCATGAAAATCGTCATTAAAAAAAAAAAAAATGTAAAGTAATGCGCAAAAGAAATAAACAGAAAACGTTTTTATTTACCTTTCACTTGCCATGTATTCTATCAGATGATGTCCCTCCTGAGGCTAAGGGACAATAGGGATTTCAGCCCTTACTCATCTTCCACTGAGTGTGCAGACGAGGATAAGATGTCGTCGTCTGCACTGTCAGAAACAGATGTGGAAGGATCAGCTGTAGCACATTTCACTGGTTTGAAGAAAGAGGATATGGAGGAAGGGCAAACTGTAGCAGAGTCAGCATGTTTCACTGGTTTGAAGAAAGAGGATATGGAGTAGAGATGTACCGATATCAAAATTTTGGCCGATTCTGATACCGATACCGATACCACCTAATTGGGCTGATACCGATACCACCGATACCGATACTACTACTTATAGTGATTACTGGACTGGACACCAGGATGAGTTGGTGGAAGGCGAGCGTTATCAGATGGGAGGCTTTGTTTTGGGGGATGCTGTAAGTCCTTCTTAGAACGTTTGTGAAATAGGAGCAATTCTAGAAGCTTTTTGAAGCCATTTGCAAAGGTAAATTACTCAGTAATTGGAATGAATATCTTCTCAGTCTTCCAATTCTTGTCAGTTATTTTAAATTCTTACTTCTTACTCCTTTACTCCTTTAGCGACCATTTGGTCTTGTGCATTTTCATTATTAATTTTATTGACGATATTTTGGCGATCAAAAATATTTTTTAAATTATTGAAATTGTAAAACAGACACAAAATATTAGCAAAAGAAACTCATTTTGTTGTGTATGTTTCTCTTTAGTTAAATCTGACATCCTTTGATATTAATTCATTAGACATTAGTAGACCAATTCAGAAAAATGAGCTTTCACCTAATCTTTTCAATTCAATAGAAAAAAGTTTAGTTTATTCAAAATTTCTAGTGTATTGCTATGATCTTAAATAATTAATATGCAACAAATTATACACAATGCACATGATTACAAAACAGAATCGTTACTTTCTTAGTTATGGAATTTTTACATCCTTAGGTTAACACAAGTAACTAAAAAATTAAACTTGCATTAAAATTAATATACATATATAATTCGAGCTTCCACCTATTCCAGTATGATATCTTGGAAAAGGCTAGCACTAGCACTGTTAATTATAACTCAAATAAGAATATGCTGTTATTTACAATACTGCAAAATGCCTAAATATATATCTATATCTATATATATATATATATATATATATATATATATATATATATATATATATATATATATATATATATAATCATTTTGCTGGATTCTCAATATCTGAAGTTTGACATTCTTAGCTTATAGTTAAAAACCATAAGCTTTTCATATATATATATATATATATATATATATATATATATATATATATATATATATATATATATATATATATATATATATATATATCATTTTGCTGGATTCTCAATATCTGAAGTTTGACATTCTTAGCTTATAGTTAAAAAACAAGCTTTTCACCTGTGTGAACTTTGTGTGGGTGGAGGAGCAGCGTCTGACTGAGAGACAGTGAGAATGCGTGGTGACTCATGACAGACCGTGTGACAGGATGCCGGAGTTCAGCCTATGTGCGTTTCATATATGTCTAATTTAGAGGTTGTGGCTTATTACCACAGAAATCAGTATTCTATGACATACGGTAATCACCACGGAAACTTAATACGCCGTATTATATTAATTTGGTATCATCAATATCTTACATCGAATATATCACTAAGTAGTAAATTCCTTTTAGATATCGGAAGTATCGGCATAAAATAAGCCGATACCAATACCGATATCCATAAAATGGGCCGATACCACCGATTCCGATACCGATACCGATGCATCGGTACATCTCTAATATGGAGGAAGGGCCAGCTGTACAACCGTAGGCAGCGGATGTGGAAGGGCCAGCTGTAGCAGGGTCGGCAGGTGTGACAGGGACAGCATGTCTGACTGGCTTGAAGAACGAGTAGATGGAGGACTGTTTGGTTTTTCTTGTTTTTTCATCATAGATTTCTTGATAAATCTTGGCACTTTTCTCTACTTCATGAGCCACTTTGCTACTCCTGGCAAGATTTGGGTCACATTCCTTCAGGGTTTCCAGAGCTTTTTCGATACACCACCTAGACATTCTCTAAGAGTTTTGATGTCCAGGCCACACACAGGTTTTTTCTCGTCTATCTCTTTTTCTGTCTCCTGTGATGCCTTGTCTTGCTCTATAAGTTCATCATTTGAGAGAGGTTCAGCATGGCTTTCCAAAAGATCTTGAACATCATCATCATCAACTTCATCGAAGCCAGCCCTATGGCACAGATTTACTGTCATTTCTGATCGCACCGATGTCGTCTTCAGCGAAGCCTGGGAAGTCATGCGCACATTCTGGCCATACTTTGTTCTCCGCCAAGTTCATGGTAGACGTCTTCACTTCGTCCGAAGATGACGATGTTATGCGACTTCCACCATTCTCTGATAGTGGACTTGCCAGGCCCATCTGTGCCCTTTATCAGTTGCTGCATGGTTTGCCGCCGATAGTAGGCTTTTAATGTTTGCCATAATTATTATGAATATATTTGTGCTTACAATAGACCCTTTAATATTCCATTTATTCATCTAATTAGTAATGCATGTAAGTAATATATAATGCAGTTAAAAGAAAAGGGGGGGAAGAGGAAGAGATAACAGGCTCCAAGGGTGGTCAAGTTGAAGTCAGTACTGTGAGTGGCGAAGAGATGTGGCATGAATGATGTCATCACCCCTTCTCCCCCGTGCTGGGTCCTCTCGGATGACATGAGCGGATACCGTATCTGTGAATTTTTCTTACCGTATATTGAATCGAGGGTAGTAATTTCCAAATACCGTAACTGTGAATTTACCGGATAAAGAACTATCATATAACGAGGACTTACTGTACTACCATCTGCTCGTATAACGAACACCAAACTTGCTTTAACAAAATTTTATCCTGGTAATTTTTTCCAAGTTTGAAAGCCCCGCCGTATCACACAAGCGGACTGGTTTTTTAATACACCAGTGCCTCTCATGAACAAAATGTTCACCACTCACTCCCCAACCCCAACCCTTCCTCCTTCTTAGTTCAAAACAATAACAGTGTCCAGCAGCAGCTCATCTTCCATCGCTCAGCATACCTCCAAAACGGCTTGCAACCAGCCCTGCAATGTTGCCTAGCATTGCTAAGAAGACCAGGAAGTCTCTTACTTACGAAGTGAAGCTGGATATTATTCACAGACACGAGAGAGGTGAGAAAACTAATAGTATTGCTTGCCACCATGGCTTGACTCCATATACTGTCTCTACTATTTTCAAGTCAGCAGACTCTATTAAGAAGGCTGGTGAGATCGTATCTTCCTTGCAAGCTAGAAGAACCACCCGAACTTGTGACTCTGCAATGGATAAAATGGAAAGCCTTGTGGAAATGCTGTACATAAATTTTGTATGCAGTACAATGATGCGCTATTTGTTTGCATTCCATAGGTTGCCGGCTAGTGTCTTTCCCGCTCCACTCTCCCTCCCTTCATAAATTAAGATCATCAACATTATAAAGTTACTTACATACAGACATTAGTGTACATTAAAATGACTTAGTCTTAAACTGCTTAAATGTTTAACTTCATAATTTTTACTTTCATTAAACCTTTTACTGTACTATGATGCACTCTTGCTTTGTTTACTCTCAATGGAAGTTCAAGTCAGGGGTCAAACTTGTTATAATTGGTTCGCTTAACGAAAACTCACGCAACGAATGTTTTTTTTAGGAACATAACCCGTTCGTTAAGCGGGGGTTGCCTGTATAGATTCTGCCACAAAACTGAACAAACAATTGAATCTATATGTAAGTGTTGTTTGTGTTTGATTGCTGATAATATATGTCAATATATTTGTATGAAAGTTTTAGTTACCCACATTCAGGACTTGTGACCTAGATGTAATTTGCTTTCGTTTTTCTGTGTATTTTTCACATATGCACTTGTTTTGTACCTATTCCTTTTTAGGCAACGTTGCTGGCGTGTGGTACAGTTCTTTCTCTTTTACATAATAGGCTAATAACTTTTAAAAATGTATAAAATGCAAATATTTCCAGTATTAGCTTATGTGCATAGCACATCCACCATAAAAACACATGACTGCCCTTGAGAGGTCATGTTGACCAGTGTTTGGGTATTTAACCCCTAAAGGGCTGGAGGCGGCTATAGCCGCTTTTCCTCGGAAGGGCCGGGGGCGGTTATAGCCGCTTTGCTTTTTTCGCGCTAAATTTACTTACTTTTCGATAATTTTCGATGACCATTCATTGCCAACACTGCCAGAGATATGTTTAGGCTACTGCTTCAGAATCTTGCCCGCTCTCACGATGGACAGGCGTGACACGGATTCTGGCGTCCGATTTCCTGCCAGACCCTGCCGAGCCCAGCACCTCAACGCCTAGACATATTCCGAAGCTCAACCACGTGCTTCACTTCTTAGCGACAGCAGAATACTACGGGAACGCAATAGAACTGTCTCCTCGTACTTATCAAGTGATCCCGAGGAACTTGAACTAAGTGACGTGAGCATAGAGAATGAAGGTAGTGAAGATACAGATACAAGTACAAATGATTCTGATTTTGCTCAATCAACACCTGAAGCAGCTTCAGAAGAACCTGCACGTCCTTTTACATCTACTGTGAGGACAGTCGCTGTTGATGATTACATAGAAAAGCTTAGAGTATTGACTATATATAAGAATTAGAGCATGGGGCATCCGTTTTCATTACGCACTAGTCAAGGCCACACAAGCGAAGCGAACGCAGAGCGGGCAAGAGCCTCGCTAACTCCAAAAGTCTCTCCTCTTCAACTCAATATTTCTCCAAAACCACAGCACATAGAAACGTTTTCATGCAATAATTAAAAAGAAGAAGAGTTGATGATGACTATGACGACAAAGTAATTTGTTATTGCATTGTAGTTCAGCAGAATCAAGTGTGTGAATATAGGCTATTTTCGGTGTTTGGTGCTGAGGTGCCGGTCCTGTGGATGTTGTAGATGACCACCCAGGCCGGCCCTTTAGGGGTTAAGTTGGCAAATAATGATTTTTTTTTTTTTTTTTTTTTTTTTTTGTTATTTGTAAGGAATCATCTATATATAGACCACACTACAACTTAGTGCAGTAAAATAAGAACAAGTGTTTATATATAGGAGATCCAACAAAAAGTTCTGTTTTTGAAACATCTATATATAGATCCTCTGCCAGGAAGGGCTTAAAGTGATACACCAACACTAGTGATAGATACAGGTATTTGCAGTAGTGATTGAGAATAGCTGGCTTGTACCTTGATAACTAATTAAATTTCTAGTTAACAACTGATAACTGTGGTTCTTCTCTACATGTATCACTCTCTTCACCTTGTTCTCCACAGTATCCCAAGGTACGAGCAGTAACAGCCACCAGCCTGTTGACAGCATTGCAGGACTACTGTGACCAGGACATTGTGCCATCAGACCATCTTGAGGAAATCACCACCATACTAGAAGAAACAGAATGGATGAACAACTTGGAGGACGCCCGCAAGCAGCGTAACCGCATCTGTGAGCTGTGTGGAATACCTCCACCACAACCTAAGAAGAAATGACCTAACCTTGCTAAACACACAAAACTGTGATAGTTCATTTAATTCTGTGTGTGCCTCACAAACTCGCATTCTAGCCGACTTTTGCTTTTAGTTTTACTAGTTTATGTGATAGAGTCATTAATCAAATGCACATAACATCATGTACATCTCTCTCTCTCTCTCTCTCTCTCTCTCTCTCTCTCTCTCTCTCTCTCTCTCTCTCTCTCTCTCTCTCTCTCTCTCTCTCTCTCTCTCTCTCTCTCTCTCTCTCTCTCTCTCTCTCTCTCTCTCTCTCTCTCTCTCTCTCTCAGCTATTCATTAAATTTTTCTTGGGATTTGAAATATTATTATTTTCTTTCTACACTCCTCATTAGTATTCTTGTAGTATGCTATATGGTTTTATACACAGACAATGAAAAAAGCTATTTGGCAGTTATTCAACCAAGATTGAAGTATATATGCTGCTTATGAATGAACCTCCTATAATCAAAAAGTTATTAAAAGAATTGAAAGAAGACAAAGAGCAGAAATGAAAATGAATGACCAGCTCAAAAGATTAAACATGGAGAAAAACTGAACAGGCTAAACTTCCTATCTCTGGTGAGAGATGATAAATGGGATATGATATACAGATCAAAGTCTTTTGATAGGGATGACATGTTACTGTATGACATTGGAGAATCAAGAGGTTTTGCAAAGAAAGTAAAAAAAATATCAGCGATGTTTACAAAGAAAGTAAAAAAAAAAAAAAAAAGATCAGCTTTCAATGTACAAACACAGGGACTAGACTTATGTGAAAGGTAAATCATGTCAAAGCCACTTACAAGTTCAAGCAGAAACTTGACATAAGATATGGAGATAGGATCCTGCCAACCTAGCTCACCACTTGTACATTTGTATTACAACAACAGAAATACTGCACACACACATACACAATAGTTTCCCGCAGAGATGTGTGGAAGTGTGGAATAGTTTCAGTGAGGAGGTGGTGCCAGCGAGGAGTGTGCATAGTTTTAAAGGAAAGTTGGATGTGTATAGATATGGAGACGGGACCACACGAGTATAATACCCAGGCCCTGTAAAAATTACAACTAGGTGAATACACACACACACACACACACGGTAAGATGGGAGGAGGAGTGATGTTGCTGGTTAAAAAAGATATAAAGGTGGATCAAGTGAAAAAAGGTATGGGAAAGGCAGAAGTGCTAAAGATCAGAGCAGAAACTAATGAAGGAAAAAAGAGGCACTACATAGTGGTGTACGTACCACCTAAGACAAATGCATGGTCAGTACAGGAATATGAAGAAATGATAAGTGATACAGGAACATGTCTGGAAGAAATGTTGGGTGGCTGTGAACGAACTATAATGATGGGAGATTTTAATTGTAAAGAGGTGTGTTGGGAGGACTGGTCAATGGAAGGATCAGAGACAACATGGGGAAATACACTATTGACACTGGCAATGGAAAATGTGTTAACTCAGTGGGTCAAAGAAGATACTAGGTTTGGAGGAGAGGAGCATCGTCAAGACTGGACTTGGTCTTTAGTACAGAGCCAATGGTCATTGAGGAGATGAGGGTGGAGTGCCCTTTAGCAAAGAGTGATCATGCAGTTTTGGAGTTCAAGGTGATAGACGAAGAGAAATCTAGAAGAAATGAAGAATATAAAGTGGGAAGATGGAATTATGCCAAGACAGATTTTGGAAACCTAAAGAAATTCTTTCAAGAGACAAATTGGATGAAATTCAAGAGTGCTAAGGAGCAAATGAAAAGTGGAAGGAATTTATAAAATATACAAAGAAGGTGAGAAAAATTTGTACCAATAAGACAACATAGAAGTTGGAAAGCAGGACTGGTTTAACGATAGATGTGAAAAGGCTAGAACAAGAAAAGAGGATGCATGGAAGAAGTGGAGAAGGAAAAGACGGATTAAGCAGTGGGAAAGTTACAAAAGAGCAAGAAATGAATATGTGTTGATTAGAAGAGAAGAAAGAAAGAAACAAGAAAAGGATATAATTGATAAATGTAAAGACCAACCAAGGCTTTTTTACAGACATGTGAACAACAACATCAAAAATAGAGAAAGTATTGAAAGTTTAGAAGTAAATGGAGTATACAGTGAAGATCCCAGGAAATGGCAGAGGCTATGAATGGATGCTTTCGGAAGGTATTCACAAAGGAGACTGCTTTTGACAAACCACTGGTAATGGAACAGAAAGGGATTATGAAGGAGTTTCAAGTAACGGTGGAGGAGATCAAGAACATGATGGGGAGTTTAGAAGTGAGAAAAGCTGTGGGACCTGATGGGGTATCAGGATGGATTTTAAGAGAATGCAGGAGCAATTGGCAGAAAAAGTTTGTGAAGTAATTGATGCCTCATTAAGGGAAGGCGTAGTGCCCCAAGACTGGAAAAGAGCTAACATTGTCCCAATCTATAAATCAGGTAACAAGAGAGACCCATTGAACTATAGACCAGTGTCACTTACAAGTGTGGTAGCTAAGATGTGTGAGAGGGTGGTGAAGACTAGATGGACAGACTTCTTGGAGAAAAATGACATACTTTGTGAGTGTCAATTTGGTTTTAGGAAAGGGCGTTCATGCACGACAAACCTGATATGTTACTATTCGAGGGTGATAGATGTAATACAGGAAAGAGATGGTTGGGCTGATGGAATATATCTGGATTTAAAAAAGGCCTTTGATAAGGTACCACACCAGAGACTGATCTGGAAACTTGAAATGGTAGTGCCCCAAGACTGGAAAAGAGCTAACATTGTCCCAATCTATAAATCAGGTAACAAGAGAGACCCATTGAACTATAGACCAGTGTCACTTACAAGTGTGGTAGCTAAGATGTGTGAGAGGGTGGTGAAGACTAGATGGACAGACTTCTTGGAGAAAAATGACATACTTTGTGAGTGTCAATTTGGTTTTAGGAAAGGGCGTTCATGCACGACAAACCTGATATGTTACTATTCGAGGGTGATAGATGTAATACAGGAAAGAGATGGTTGGGCTGATGGAATATATCTGGATTTAAAAAAGGCCTTTGATAAGGTACCACACCAGAGACTGATCTGGAAACTTGAAATGGTAGGAGGAGTGCATGGCAGTTTACTAAAATGGATGGAAGACTTTTGGTAGGAAGAGAAATGAGAACAATAATTAAGGACAGACCATCAGAATGGGGATTGGTGGAGAGTGGAGTTCCACAGGGATCAGTGTTGGCACCAGTAATGTTCGCAGTCTACATAAATGACATGGTGGATGGGGTGTCCAGTTATGTGAGCCTATTTGCAGACGATGCAAAATTGTTACGAAAAGTGAGATGTGACAAAGATTGCGAACTACTACAGGAAGACTTGGACAGAATATGGAAATGGAGCTGTACATGGCAAATGGAGTTCAACACGACAAAATGCAAGAAAATAGAGTTTGGCAAGAGTGAAAGAAGAATCAGGAGTATGTACAAGATAGGAAATGAAGACATAAAACCAGTCATGAAGAAAAAGACCTTGGGGTGACAATTACCAATGACCTATCGCCAGAGAGACATATAAACAAAATAATTGGAGAAGTATTGAACTTATTGAGGAACATAAGAGTGGCGTTCAGATATCTAGATGAAGAAATGATGAAGAAAATAATTACTGCAATGATAAGACCGAGGCTTGAATATGCAACAATACAGTGGGCTCGAACTTAAAGAAACACATAAGGAAACTAGAGAAAGTACAGAGGGCTGCAACGAAAATGGTGCCTGACTTAAGAGATTTGACTTATGAAGACAGACTGAAAAGAATGCAACTTCCAACCCTGGAAAACAGAAGAGAAAGGGAGACCTGATAGCAATATACAGAGTGATGATTGGCATGGAAAAATGGATAGGGAAGATCTGTGTATGTGGAATGGAAGAATGTCGAGAGGGCATGGGAAAAACTAAAATGGCCACTTATAGGAGAGATGTGAAAAAATATAGCTTCCCTCATAGAAGGGTGGAAGCATGGAATAGTTTAGACGTGGAAGTGGTCAACGCAAGGAATATTCATGATTTTAAGAAAAAGCTGGACATTAATAGATATGGAGACGGGACAACACGAGCATAGCTCTTTTCCCGTATGTTACAATTAGGTAAATACAATTAGGTAAATACACACACACACACACACACACACACACACACACACACATACACACACCATCTAAATGCAGGTATGTGACAAGGGAAAGAATGAAAGCTGATGATGACAATGTTGGTGAGGGAGGAGGAGAATTTGAAGGCTTTGATACGGCGCAAACTTCACTATTTGATAGAGTCTTAACTATCGAACGTAAATTAGATAAATTGATAAAGGAGAGTATGGGAATAAAAGAGAATGAAGAACAGGATAAAGAACTCCAGAAATTGAAAGAAAGGATAAAAAGAGTGGAAGAAAATGAAACTAGGCTAAGAACCGAAAATGAAGAATTAAAAGTCCAAATAGCGAACTATAAGAAATTGATGGAAGAAGGACTCGGTAAAGCCGAGAAAGAAAAAGAAAAGCTAAAAGATCTAGTTAACAAAGAAGAAGAAAGAGTACAAGACGTGATTAAAAAAGAAGTACAAGCATGGAGAATCCAAGATAAGAAAGACAAGGAATCATTTCAAGAAGTATTTCAAGAACAGTTAAAAGAAAGAGATGAAAATATGACAAGCAAAATGATAGGAGTCCTCAAGAAAAAAGAAAATTTAGTAAGAGAAATTGCGGAAAAAAGAAGAGTGTAATTATTTTTGGACTGAAAGAAAAAAATGTTAAATATAGACCAAGAAGGGAAAAAGACGAAATGAAATCAGTAAAAGACCTACTAAAACATCTGAATGACGAGGATAGACAGAACTTAGAAGAGGAAGTAGAAGAAATCCATAGAATGGGACCATATCAAGAAGGAACAGTGAGACCAATTAAGATATTACTAAAATCACAAGCAGCAGCAGAAGAAGTACTATATAGAAAAACGAAACTCAGAGAAACAGAAGGTTGCAAAGATATATATATAAAGAAAAATAGAAATGAGGAGGAAAGGAAGAGACACAATGAACTGGTGGCAGAAGCAAGAGAAAAAATAATGAAAGGTCAGAGGAGGAGAAGAAGGCATTTTTGGAGAATTATAGGAGACAGGATAAGGAAATGGTATATAAAAGAGAAAGAAGAGAAAGAATGGAGCAAGTTTAACTAAAAATGATAAGAACAAGAGATTAAAAATGATGTATACAAACATAGATGGGATTTTATCTAGTAAATTAGAATTAAGAGATTACATAAAGAAAGAAGAACCAGATATTGTATGCCTGGTGGAAACAAAGTTAAATGAGGCAATAAAATAGACATAGATAAAAGGTATAATATATGGAGGAGAGACAGAGTGGGTAAAGGAGGAGGAGGAGTCATGATGATGTTAAGGAAGGAGATAGTGGTAAATCAAGTGGAGTTTGGGGAAGGAAAATCAGAAATACTGTATGTTAAGATGCATATTAACAAAAGGAGTTAACAATCATTGGAACATATGTGCCACCAAAACAAACTCATGGACTAACCAAGAATATAGAGACATGATAGATGACACAATAAGGAGTCTTACAAGAATCATTAAGGAAAGGAGAAAAGTGATATTGATAGGAGATTTCAACTGTAAGGAGGTAGACTGGGAAAATTATGAAAGTGGTATGGGGAAGATGCCTGGGAGATAGATTCCTGAACCTAATGATAGATAATTTGATGGTCCAAAGAGTAAAGGAAAACACAAGATTCAGAGGAAACGATGAGCCGGCAAGATTAGACCTAGTTTTACAAGGGATATACCAATTAACGATGATATAAGATACAAGTGCCCATTGGGAAAGAGTGACCATGTAATATTAGAGATGGATATAGAAGAAGGAAAGGAAGATAGAGATGAATCATACAAAGGAGACCGATTAAATTACAGAAAGGCTGATATTGAGAATCTCAAGAACTATTTTAAAAACGTAAACTGGGAGATGGAAAACTCATTAACGGTTCAAGAGAAATATAACTTATTTTTGGAAATATACAAAACTGGGGTCAGGAATATGTTCCAAATATAGACCTAAAGAAGAAGGAAAGAAAGATTGGTTTAATGCAAGATGTGCTAGGGCAAAGGAGAAACGAGATGGAGCATGGAAAAGGTGGAGAAGAAACAGAAATCAAGAAAATAAGGAAAACTTCAAAACAGCAAGAAATGAATATGCTAAGGTGAGAAAGGAAGAAGAAAAGAACTATGAAAAGGACATTGTCGAAAAATGTAAAGAACAACCAAAATTGTTCTACAGATTCATAAATGGAAAAATAAGACAAAAAGAAACAATAGAAAGGTTAAAAGGAGAAAACGGAATGGTGGAAGACCCAAAAGTATGGCAGAACTGTTAAATAGTAAATTTCATGAGGTCTTTACTAAGGAATCCAAATTTGAAAGACCACAGGGTAATAGAGAGACTGTCTATATGAAAGAGATTAAAGTAACCAAGCTTGAAATAAAAAGTTGATGACGGAATTGGATGAGGAAAAGGCAATGGGACCGGATGAAGTCTCAGGCAGAATACTGAAAGAATGTAGGGAAGAACTAGCAAGTCCAATATACAACATCATAAAATGCTCAATAGAAAATGGAACAGTGCCAGTGGAGTGGAAAAGAGCTGAGGTGGTTCCCATATATAAGAGCGGAAGGAAGGAAGAACCTTTAAATTACAGGCCGGTATCACTAACTAGTGTAATATGCAAGATGTGTGAAAAAGTAATAAAGAAGCAATGGATCGAGTTTCTTGAAGACAACAAAATATTATCAAATAGCCAATTTGGTTTTAGAAAAGGTCGGTCATGTGTGACAAATTTATTGAGTTTCTACTCTAGAATAGTTGATAAAGTACAAGAGAGAGAGGATGGGTTGACTGTATTTATTTAGATCTAAAAAGGCTTTTGATAAAGTGCCACATGAAAGATTACTATGGAAGTTAGAGGAGAAGGGTGGCTTAAAAGGAAGCACATTGAGATGGATGAAGAATTACTTAAGGGGAGAGAAATAAGGACGATAGTTAAAGATATGAAGTCCAAGTGGAGAACAGTAGACAGCGGAGTGCCACAGGGGTCAGTATTGGCACCAATACTTTTCTCGTATATATAAATGACATGCCAGAGGAGTGAACAGCTACATAAATCTGTTTATGGACGATGCAAAACTGTGCAGAGTCATTAAACAAAAGAGGATTGTGAAATACTACAGGAAGACTTAAACAAGATCTGGAAATGGAGCAAAAATGGGAGATGGAATTCAATGTGGACAAAAGCCATGTCATGGAAATGGGAAAAAGTGAAAGACGACCAGTGGGAATCTATAAGATGGGAGATGGAGTAGAATTAGAAAAAGTAAAAAAGGAAAAGGACTTGGGAGTGACAATGGAAGAAAATAATCAACCGTTAGCCATATTGATAGAATTTTCAGAGAGACGTATAATTTGCTAAGGAATATTGGAGTAGCATTTCACTATATGGACAAGGAAATGATGAAGAAATTGATAAGTACTAAAATAAGACCTAGATTGGAATATGCAGGAGTTGTGTGGACTCCCATAAAAGAAACACATAAGAAAATTAGAGACTACAAAAATGGCTACAAGAATGGTTCCAGAATTT
The DNA here is from genome assembly GCF_017591435.1 of Portunus trituberculatus. Taxonomy (NCBI): domain Eukaryota; kingdom Metazoa; phylum Arthropoda; class Malacostraca; order Decapoda; family Portunidae; genus Portunus; species Portunus trituberculatus. The sequence goes on from NC_059303.1 coordinate 2,002,341, forward strand.
AAAGGGATGGCATATGAGGAGAGACTAAAAGCAATGGATCTACCAACCTTGGAGCAGAGAAGAGAGAGGGGATCTGATACAAGTTTATAAATTGATTAACGGAATGGATGAAGTGGATAATGAGAAACTGATCCTGAGAGAAGAATATGACTTTAGAAGCACAAGATCGCATAGTAAGAAACTAAGGAAGGGACGATGTCTGAGAGATGTTAAAAAATTTAGTTTCCCGCAAAGATGTGTTGAGACTTGGAACAGTTTGAGTGAGGAAGTGGTATCAGCAAAGAGTGTACATAGTTTTAAAGAAAAATTGGATAAGTGTAGATATGGAGACGGGACCACACGAGCATAAAGCCCAGGCCCTGTAAAACTACAACTAGGTAAATACACACACACACACACACACACACACACGAGACTAAAAATGATGTATACGAACATAGACGGGGTTTTATCAAGTAAATTAGAATTAAGAGATTACATAAAGAAAGGCATATTGTATGCCTGGCTGAAACAAAACTAAATGAGGCAATCAAAATAGACTTAGATAATAGGTATAATGTATGGAGGAGAGACAGAGGGGGTAAAGGAGGAGGAGAAGTCATGATAATGTCAAGGAAGGAGATGGTGGTAAACCAAGTGGAATTTGGGGAAGGAAAAGCAGAAGTACTGTATATTAAGATGCATATTAATAAAAAAAGAGCTAACAATCATTGTAACATATGTGCCACCAAAAACAAATTCATGGACCAGTCAAGAATATAAAGACATGATAGATGACACAATAAGGAGTCTAACAAGTATCATTAAGGAAAGGAGAAAAGTGATATTACTAATGTAGGAGATTTCAATTGTAAAGGAGTGGACTGGGAAAATTATGAAAGTGGTATGGGGGAAGAAGCTTGGGGAGAAAGATTCCTGAACCTAATGATAGATAATATGATGGACCAAAGAGTAAAGGAAAAAAAACACAAGATTCAGAAGAAATGATGAGCCAGCAAGATTAGACCTGGTTTTTACAAAGGGTATACAAATGAATGATGATATAAGATATAAGTGCCCATTGGGAAAGAGTGGTCATGTAATATTAGAAATAGATATAGAAGAGGAAAAAGAATATAGAGATGAATCATACAAAAGAGACCGATTAAATTATAGAAAGGCTGATATTGAGAATCTCAAGAACTATTTCAAATATGCTAACTGGGAGGAAATAGAAAACTCTGAGGGAGTGCAAGAGAAATATAACTTATTTTTGGAAATATACAAAACAGGAGTTAGGGAATATGTCCCGAAATATAGACCTACGGAAGAAGGAAAGAAAGATTGGTTTAACGCAAAGTGTGCCAGGGCAAAGGAAAAAAAGGATGGAGCATGAAAAAGGTGGAGAAAAAGAAATGCAGTAAATAAGGTAAACTTCAAGATAGCAAGAAATGAATATATTAAAGTGAGGAAGGAAGAGGAGAGGATCTATGAAAAGGACATAGTCGAAAAATGCAAAGAGCAACCGAAATTGTTCTACAGATTCATAAATGGAAAAATAAGACAAAAAGAATCAATAGAAAGGTTAAAAGGAGAGAATGAGATGGAGGAAGACCTAAAAAGTATGGCAGAACTGTTAAATAATAAGTTCCTGGAGGTCTTTACTAAGGAATCCAAATTTGAAAGACCACAGGGTAATAGAGAGACCATCTATATGGAAGAAATTAAAGTAACAAAGCTTGAAATAAAAGAATTAATGAAGGAATTGGATGAAGAAAAGGCAATGAGACCGGATGAAGTCTCAGGCAGAATACTGAAAGAATGTAGGGAAGAACTAGCAAGTCCTATATACAACATCATAAAATGCTCAATAGAAAATGGAACAGTATCAGTGGAATGGAAAAGCTTTTAGCTGAGGTGGTTCCCATATATAAGAGCAGAAGGAAGGAAGAACCTTGAAATTACAGACCAGTATCACTAACTAGTGTAATATGTAAGATGTGTGAAAGAGTAATAAAGAAACAATGGATCGAGTTCCTTGAAGACAACAAATTACTATCAAATAGCCAATTTGCCTTTAGAAAAGGTCGGTCGTGTGTAAAAAAATTACTGAGTTTCTACTCTAGAATAGTTGATAGGGTACAAGAGAGAGAGAGGGATGGGTTGATTGTATTTACTTGGATTTAAAAAAAGGCACTTGATAAAGTGCCACATGCAAGGTTACTGTGGAAATTAGAGGAGAAGGGTGGTTTAAAAGGAAACACATTGAGATGGATGGAAAATTATTTGAGGGGGAGAAATAATGACGGTAGTCAAAGATGTGAAGTCCAAGTGGAGAGCAGTAGAAAGCGGAGCGCCACAGGGGTCAGTATTGGCGCCAATACTTTTTCTCATTTATATAAATGACATGTCAGAAGGACTGAACAGCTACATAAATCTGTTTGCGGACAATGCGAAACTGTGCAGAGTTATAAAGCAAAAAGAGGATTATGGAATACTGCAAGAAGACCTAAATAAAATCTGGGAATGGAGTAAAAAGTGGGAGATGGAATTCAATGTGGACAAAAGACATGTCATGGAAATGGGAAAGAGTGAAAGACGATCACTGGGAATCTATAAGATGGGAGATGGAGTAGAACTGTAGAAAGTGAAAAAGGAAAAGGACTTAGGAGTGACGATGGAAGAAAACAATCAACCAGCAAGCCATATTGATAGAATTTTCAGAGAGACATACAATTTGCTAAGGAATATTGGAATAGCATTTCACTATATGGACAAAGAAATGATGAAGAAAATGATAAGTACTATAATAAGACCCAGATTGGAATATGCAGGAGTTGTGTGGATCCCACATAAAAAGAAACACATAAGGAAATAGGAGAGACTACAAAAAATAGCTACAAGAATGGTCCCAGAACTTGAAGGGATGACATATGAGGAGAGACTAAAGGCTATGGATCTTTCAACATTGGAGCACAGAAGGGAGAGAGGGGATCTCATACAAGTTTATAAATTGATAAACGGAATGTACCAAGTAGACAATGGGTATCTGATCCTGAGAGAAGAATATGCCAGTCGAAGCACAAGATCGCATAGTAAGAAGCTGAGGAAGGGAAGATGTGTAAGAGATATTAAAAAGTATAGTTTCCCGCAAAAATGTATTGAGACGTGGAACAGTTTGAATGAAGAAGTAGTGTCTACAACGAGTGTGCATACTTTTAAAGTAAGATTGGATAAGTGTAGATATGGAGACGGGGCCACACGAGCATAAAGCCCAGGCCCTGTAAAACTACAACTAAGTAAAAAAATAAAATACACACACACACACACTGGTTCAAGACACTGTGAAGGACGAGTGGTGTGTCGGCACTCCGCGCTGCTGCTGCTAACACTGATCCCATCATCCCACTACCTGTTGTTTGGTTTACAAAGGCCCGGCCGGAAAAACTTTGTAGGGCAGGACGAGGAAGGAAAGTAGGGCCACTGAGGATTTTACACCAAGAAGCAGGTATGAGACCAGGGGAAGAATGCAAGAGGATGAATATGTTGAGGAGAGAGAGGGGCATATAAGTAGGTTCGAATCCCACCACGTACAGCCTTAAAACACTTTGCCATTTGTTGAGTGGTTTAAAGTTACCTACATATCACCATGATACCCAGGTTCTAGGTGGTTACACTCAAGATGAGCTTGGGCGGTGATATGGGCCCCAATATGGGTACCACTATAAATAAAATTGCCTGCACCACTGATGGGCGGAAGCTGAACAGCGCTTCCCATACACTCTTCAAGTGTGCCTACAGGTGCTATAGGCCTTACCGTATATATATATATATATATATATATATATATATATATATATATATATATATATATATATATATATATATATATATATATATATATATATATATATATATATATATATATATATATATATATATATATATATATATATATATATATATATATATATATATATATATATATATATATATATATATATATATATATATATATACAGTGCTTACTCCAATTTTATGAAATGGGCGGCATTGTGAGTCGCAAATTTGGAAATCGCAAAATTGGAAGTATTATTCCTATGGGAAAAATGGAATATGGTGGACCCCTTGTCCATGGTCGCCTAATTTTTCAATATTTTCCTAATATTTTGCCCATATTTATATCACATATATATTGAGCCAAGTATCTTTCCATATGAATGATCACAGTGTTTGTACAGTGGCTACGAAAATAAAAAAAAAAATCTGTCCACCATAAGTTTTTACAGCTTTTTCAATTTTCTCACTGTTTTTAAACACACGGTTGATTCTCCCACACCAGACTCTCTGGAAATATCACAGTTCCTTTTTCCATCTCTTTTCATCTTGATTATCTTCATCTTCTGCTCCAAAGTTAGCCTAATGTTTTTCTTGGTTGGTGGCACCATGTCATACAAAGTCGAGCACAAGGATTCCTCCAAATTTGCAGAGAGAACTCCGTGGAGGTGTACGTAAACAAATGGAAGACGGGAGGGAGCGGGGCAGTGTTGCCAGATGAGCTTCGTTGAATTACCGCCAGATTTTTATGAAAACTAGCGAAAAACCACCAAACTATGATAAATATAATATAAATATGATAATAATGTAGTATAATATGATAAATATGAATAAATTAATAAAATATTGCCTATATAATACAGTAATATATAATTTGCGGGAACGCTCTCTCTCCCGCCACCACTCCCAATACCGGGAGAAAGGAGCAGGATGGGAAAATTTAAAAAATTGCAATTTTTGGTCCTTGGTCGCAAAATTGGCGTATCGCAAAATTTGAACTCACAAAATTGGAGTAAGCACTGTATATATATATATATATATATATATATATATATATATATATATATATATATATATATATATATATACAGGCAACCCCCGTTTAACGAAGGTTCATACAACGAAATTTCGCTATAACGAAGGTTTCATTTTAATACCATCTCGTTTAACGAACACCAAACTCGCTTTAACGAAGTTTTATCCAGGTAATTTTTTTCCAAATATGAAAGCCCCACTGTATCATGCAAGCTGACAGGCTTTTGAATACATCAGGAGCTGCTGGTACTAAGGCCTGCCTCAAGAGAAATCCTGAGACACCTATAGAATAAAGATCAAGATCAAGCCTCTCATGGACAACACAGGCTCTGCCGATATAAAGGCCTGACTCAGAAGAAAAAATTCTGTGTCACCTGTAGCATCAAGATCAAGATCAAGATCACACGCACCACTCACTGCCCAGTCAAAACATAACAGCATCACCAGCAGCTCATCTTCCTTAGTTCAACTTACCACCAAAACACCCTGCAATGTGGCCTAACGTTCCTAAGAAGACCAGGAAGTGTCTTACTCTCGAAGTGAAGCTGGGTATTATTCACAGACAAGAGAGAGGCCAGAAAACTAATAACATTGCTTCTCACCATGGCTTGACTCCATCTACTGTCTACTATTTTCAAGTCAAGATACTCTATTAAGAAGGCTAGTGAGACCTCATCTTCCTTGCAAGATAAAAGAACCACCAGAACTTGTGACTCTACAATGGATAAAATGGAAAGCCTTTTGGAAATGTGGTACATAAGTTTTGTATGCAGAACCATGATGCGCACTTTGTTTACATTCCACAGGTTGCCGGTTAGTGTATTTCCGTTTCACTCTCTCTCCCTTCATAAAGTTAAGATCATAAACATTATAAAGTTACGTACATACATACATTAGTGTACATTATAATGACTTAAATTAAACTACCTAAATGTTTAACTTCATAATTTTTGCTTTCATTAAACCTTTTTACTATACTATGATGCACTCTCACTTTGCTTACTCTCAATGGAAGTTCAAATCAGGGGTTATACTTGTTATAATCGGTTCGCTTAACGAAGTTTCCCTTAACGAAGTGTTTTTTAGGAACGTAACCCCTTCGTTAAACGGGGTTGCCTGTATATATATATATATATATATATATATATATATATATATATATATATATATATATATATATATATATATATATATATATATATATATATATATATATATATATATATATATATATATATATATATATATATATATATATATATATATATATATATATATATATATATATATATATATATATAAATATATATAGTGTTGCGAAGGTGTATTGCAGCAGCCTTCCAGATATGTACGTGTGCCTGTGTGAGTGTAGAGCAGCGTCATAAGAGAGTACATATGGGTAGTACATATGAGTACATATGTGCAGACTTTAGCTAAAGGGTGAGCGAAGTGTTGGTTGCTCGTGTTTATGAAACTGTCACACTTTAATGGAAGGGACGCTGAGCTAGGCCTCCATGACGGAAGAGGTGTGACCCTGGAGGTCACGGGGAGATAAGAGTGTGTGTGTGTGTGTGTGTGTGTATGGGTGAGGGCACTGGCCAGTCCTGGGATAATTGTCATACGGTACTGTGTAAATAAAGGCATGCATGTGTGAATTGCTTGTAGCCAGCATTATCAGGGATATATTGGTAATTAGCGGTTAAAGTAGATAGCGTTACCTAATAAGCTGAAATAGACTCGTAAGGACATTGCCTGGCAGGTGCGACGGCACAGGAGGCGTGGTTTGTGGGGCACTGTGTGGCACCGACGAGGACAGAGGAGAGACTGTAGCAAGAGACCTCGAAGGAACAAGTCGTACTCTGGGGAGCAGTCAGAGAGTGAACGAGAGACAGAGACAGTGAAGTGCCTGACGAACTAACAAAGTGTTACCCGTACTTTGTTGCCGCCCCCTGCCCCGTCCTGAGTGCCGCCGCCACCTGTTCCCGGTGACTCGTGTATAGTTGCTGTAATATAGAGAAATAAGGAAGAAGTGTTTCCTTCTCCCCACTCTGTGTGACTGAGCTGAGTGAGAGTGGGTGCTATAGAAGCAGACAGCCAGGCCTGAGAGAGCGATCTGCCCGCCGCTCCAACCCAGCCGAGCCGCGCCACCCAGGTATAGCCCTTCTCCCCGACACACACGCCCCGAATCCCGAGAAGATTGTGAGGCGTTCCCTCCCTGAAGAAGAAGAAGAAGCTGAAGGAGGGTCGCAGCACTTGGTGTCAGGAGACGGGACATAGGAAGCAAGATTGTCGCCGGTCCCCAGCCCCCGCTCGGTCTCATTCCGCCGAGCAGATGGGGCAGTACGTGTACCAGCCCTGCTGCTGGGGTTGTGGCCAACTGGGCCACCTCTCTCGGTCCTGCCCCCAGAAGACGCAGGCGGGCAGGAGAACACGGGCGGGAAACACCGCCTGGCTGGGGAGCGGGACCGCACACCAGCTGTCATCACCCAGGCCTCACTCCCGCTAACTGGCCGCCGCTCTGTCGCCGCTGCAGCTGCTGCCGCCCTCACCTCCCAGGTTGAAGGCGTGATCGATGGACGATCGTGTTGCCTGACCGTGGATACTGGGGCGGACAGGACGCTCGTCAGGAAGGGCGTCATCGCATCAAGGAACCTCCCCCTTGCCCCACAGAAGATGTGTGGAGTGACGGGGCACTGCAGCGCGATGCGGGGACCAGTGGAGGCGTGGATAGAGGTGGGAGGCGAGGAGATGCAGCTACCTGTGTACGTGGCTGACCTGGAGGAACCCTGCCTCTTGGGTATCGACTACCTGACGAAGGGCTGGGCTTGTATCGACTTCGTGAAAGGAACGCTGAGGGTACATGATACGGAAGTGCCCTTATTCCCCGAGGACGCCTGCCCTCAGGTAGCAAGCGCCCGGTCTGCTGGCCTGGCCTCAGGGAGCAGGACAAGGGGCGAGCAACAACGGCGCCGGGAGGTGAGCGGGCGCGGTGATCAAGTGGAGCCAGCAGGTGAGATGCAGCGGCTGCCAGCCGGGCGGGCAGCGGGGAGCGTGGCAACACCGGCCGCCACCAGCGGGCGGGCGGTGAGGAGCGCGGCGCACCCGGCCGCCACCAGCAGGCGGACAGCGAGGAGCGCGATACAGTCTGTTGAGAGGGACGGTGACGGAAGACGTGTGCCGGAGCACCTACGGGAGATGCTGCAGAAGAGTATGGAGCGTCTGAGCACTGAGTAAGCAGTACAGTTGCGGAGGATGCTGTGCGTGTACGCTGATGTCTTCTCGAAGGGAGACACGGACCTGGGCTGCACGAATCTGGTTCAACATCGCATCGATACCAGTGGCAGCCACCCCAATCAAGCATGCACCACGAAGAATACCTCCCCGCTCGACGTCAGGAGATGGAGAAAGCGGTGAGAGGCTTACAGGCGCAAGGTGTGATCGAGAAATCGAACAGCCCGTGGTCTTCTGCAGTAGTTCTGGTGAAGAAGAAAGATGGATCGACGTGTCTCTGTGTAGACTACAGAGCCCTGAACGACGTCACGGTGAAGGATTCCTATCCACTACCCAGGATTGACGACATGCTGGATGCACTGACAGGTGCCCACTGGTTCTCCACTCTGGATCTGAAGTCTGGCTATCATCAGGTGGAGGTGGCGGACGAGGATAAAGAGAAGACAGCATTCTCCTATGGGCAGGGACTATGGCAGTTCCGCGTCATGCCCTTCGGATTATGCAATGCACCAGCGACCTTTGAAAGGCTGATGGAGCGGGTACTGGAGGGCCTGCAGTGGAAGACTGCCCTCGTCTACCTGGACGATGTGGTTGTTTTCGGACGCACCTTCGAGGAGGAGCTGCAGAGGCTGGAGGACGTCCTTCTGCGGTTGAGGAGAGCTAATCTGAAGCTTAGCCCGAAGAAATGTCTGTTGTTCCAGCAGGAGGTGCCTTTCCTCGGGCATGTCGTCAGCGAGGACGGGTGCGCACCGATCCACTGAAGGTGCGAGCTGTGGCAGAGTGGCCTGTCCCGACCAATGTGGGCGAAGTGAGGAGCTTCGTGGGCCTGTGCACGTACTATCGTAGGTTCGTGAAGGACTTCGCCAGCATAGCGGCGCCCCTGCACCACCTGACAAGAAAAGGGGCCCGATTTTGCTGGGATGCTGGGTGTCAGACAGCCTTTGAGCGGCTGAAGGAGGCGCTGGTGAACGCTCCTGTGCTGCCATACCCGGACCCCGCTTGCCCGTACGTCGTGGATTGTGACGCTAGTGCTGAGGGCGTGGGAGCGGTGCTGTCGCAGCTGAAGGACGGACGCGAGCATGTGGTGGCGTACTACAGTAACAAGTTCAGTCACGCGGAGAGAAATTACTGTGTCACGCGGAAGGAACTTCTGGCGGTGGTGAAGAGTCTAGAAAACTTTCACCCGTACCTGTATGGGGCAAAGTTTACTGTGAGGACTGACCACGCAGCCCTGCGGTGGTTGAAGACGATGAAGAATCCTGAGGGGTAGTTGGCGAGGTGGATCGGCAGTCTGGAGCAGTACGATTACTGAGTCGAGCATCGCCCTGGGAGAGTCCACAAGAACACTGACAGCCTCAGCAGACGTCCATGTGAGCCTGAGTGTCACCATTGCAGCAAGAAGGAGCCAGAAGAAGTCTGCAGGCTGACACGAGTCCATGGCGCGGAGGGTGACGGAGACATGCTTCTGCAGGAGGCGCAGAGGAAGGACCCGGATCTCCACCCAGTAGTAAAGTGGCTGGAGGAAGGTCAAGGTCGCCCTGGTGAGCAAGAAGTGGCAGCCCTGAGCCCAGCTACGAGATTCTACTGGAGGCAGTGGGACACGCTGAAATTGAGTAGAGGAGTACTGGTGAAGAAGTGGCTGACACCTGACGGAGGGATGATGTACTGGCAGACAGTCATTCCTCGTGATATGAGAGCTAGCCTGATGCGGGAGATGCATGAGGGCGTCGCCAGTGGGCATCTAGGAGTGAAGAAGACACTCAGTCGTCTACAACAGCGGTTCTACTGGCTGGGGAGGCGCAAGGATGTACAAGAATGGTGCCGAGTGTGCGACACCTGTAACGCCAAGAAGGGACCAGCACGGGAGGGTAGAGCGCTGCTACAGCTGTATCAGGTGGGAGCCCCGATGGAGCGAGTAGCAGTAGACATCGTCGGGCCGCTACCCGCGACTGCAGCTGGCAATCGTTACATCTGTGTTGCCATGGACTACTTCACGAAATGGCCCGAGGCGTACGCACTGCCGAACCATGAAGCAGTGACTGTAGCAGAGGTACTGGTGGAGCAGTTCTTCACCAGGTTTGGTGTGCCTGGAGAGCTGCATTCCGATCAAGGCCGCGAGTTTGAGTCGGAGGTATTCGGCGAGTGTTGCCAGCTAATGGGCCTGCGGAAGACGAGGACAACACCACTTAGGTCTGACGGGATGGTGGAGCGCTTCAACAGGACACTGGCTCAGGAACTGGCCAAATACTGTACAGAGGGACAGACAGAGTGGGGCCGGAAGCTTCCCGCTCTGCTCATGGCATACAGGTCTGCCGCGCACGAGGCCACCACCTACACGCCGGCCCGGCTTATGATGGGCCGGGAGCTTCGCCTGCCGGTGGACTTGACAACAGGACGCCCTCCAGATGAAGAACTGCCTACTGTGGCCACGGACTACGCCATAGCACTGCAGGAGCGGCTAGTGGAGGCTCATCATCAGGTGCGAGGACGACTTAGGCTGGCAGGCGAGGCCATGAGACACCGCTATGACCGGGGAAGTCGCACAGCTAAGTTTGCAGTTGGCGACAAGGTGTGGCTTTACAACCCCCGCCGGTGGAAAGGTCTCTCACCGAAGCTGCAGAGCCCCTGGGAGGGGCCATACACTGTCATCGAGAAGGTGTCGGAGGTAACTGTCCATATTCGTCGAAGACAACGCGGGAAGCCCAAGATAATTCATGCTGACCGACTGTGGAGATACCACGGGCCGGGGAAGTTCACCTGGGGCCAAGCCCCGTGTGACAGCAGCAGTGAGGAGGAGGAAGCTGCCCTTGACATAGTAGCAGAGGACGTAACGGGGCCTGAAGCCGGCCTCGAGGGCAGCGAGGACGGTGGAGCAGGGACGAGCGGGGATGAAGAAGCTGAGTCAGGAGTGGGTGACTCACCGCCAGCCGCCTCCCGCCGCCCACCCCGCCAGCGTCGACCACCACGGAGATTGCTGGACTATATTCTAGATGAGGAAACAGATTTGAGTAGCTAGGATGTAAAATATGGAGGACGAGACTAGGGAAATAGTCGAGACGACTATTTATGTGGGAGGGGGCAGTGTTGCGAAGGTGTATTGCAGCAGCCTCCCAGATATGTACGTGTGCCTGTGTGAGTGTGGAGCAGCGTCATAAGAGAGTACATATGAGTACATATGTGCAGACTTTAGCTAAAGGGTGAGCGAGGTGTTGGTTGCTCGTGTTTATGAAACTGTCACACTTTAATGGAAGGGACGCTGAGCTAGGCCTCCATGACGGAGGTGGTGTGACCCCGGAGGTCACGGGGAGATAAGAGTGTGTGTGTGTGTGTGTATGGGTGAGGGCACTGGCCAGCCCTGGGATAATTGTCATACGGTACTGTGTAAATAAAGGTATGCATGTGTGAATTGCTTGTAGCCAGCATTATCAGGGATATATTGGTAATTAGCGGTTAAGGTAGATAGCGTTACCTAATAAGCTGAAATAGACTCGTAAGGACATTGCCTGGCAGGTGCGACGGCACAGGAGGCGTGGTTTGTGGGGCACTGTGTGGCACCGACGAGGACAGAGGAGAGACTGTAGCAAGAGACTTCGAAGGAACAAGTCGTACTCTGAGGAGCAGTCAGAGAGTGAACGAGAGACAGAGACAGTGAAGTGCCTGACGAACTAACAAAGTGTTACCCGTACTTTGTTGCCGTCCCCTGCCCCGTCCTGTGTGCCGCCGCCACCTGTTCCCGGTGACTTGTGTATAGTTGCTGTAATATAGAGAAATAAGGAAGAAGTGTTTCCTTCTCCCCACTCTGTGTGACTGAGCTGAGTGAGAGTGGGTGCTATAGAAGCAGACAGCCAGGCCTGAGAGAGCGATCTGCTCGCCGCTCCACCCCAGCCGAGCCGCGCCACCCAGGTAAAGCCCTTCTCCCGACACACACGCCCTGAATCCCGAGAAGATTGTGAGGCGTTCCTCCTGAAGAAGCTGAAGGAGGGTCGCATATATATATATATATATATATATATATATATATATATATATATATATATATATATATATATATATATATATATATATATATATATATATATATATATATATATATATATATATATATATATATATATATATATATATATAAAGAAAAATATAAATGAGGAAGAAAGGAAGAGACACAACGAATTGGTGGCAGAAGCAAAGGAAAAAAATAATGAAAGGTCAGAGGAGGAGAAGAAGGCATTTTTTTTGGAGAGTTCTAGGAGACAGGATAAGGAAATGGTATATAAAAGAGGAGAGGAAAAAGTGGAGCAAGTTTAACTAAAGGTGATAATACCAACAGATTAAAAATTATGTATACGAACATAGATGGGGTTTTATCAAGTAAATTAGAATTAAGAGACTACATAAAGGAAGAACTGGAAATTGTGTGCCTGGCTGAAACAAAATTAAGTGAGGCAATAAAAATAGACATTGATAATAGGTATAATGTATGGAGGAGAGACAGAGTAGGTAAAGGAGGAAGAGAAGTCATGATAATGACAAGGAAAGAGATGGTGATAAACCAAGTGGAGTGTGGGGAAGGAAAAGCAGAAGTAGCTACTGTTATGTTAAGATGCATATTAATAAAAAAAAAGAGTTAACAATCATCGGAGCATATGTGCCACCAAAAACAAATTCATAGACCAGTCAAGAATATAAAGACATGATAGATGACACAATAAGGACCCTGATGAGAGTCATAAAAGAAAAGAGAAAAGTGATATTAGTAAGAGATTTCAACTGTAAGGCTGTGGACTGGGAAAATAATGAAAGTGGTATGGGAGAAGAAGCCTGGGGAGAAAGATTTCTGAATCTAATGATAGATAATATGATGGACCAAAGAGTAAAGGAAAACACAAGATTTAGAGGAAACGACGAGCCAGCGAGATTGGATCTGGTTTTAACAAGAGGAATACAAATGAGAGATGATATAGGATATAAGTGCCCATTGGGAAAGAGTGACCATGTAATATTAGAAATGGATGTAGAGGAGGGAAAGGAAGATAGAGACGAATCATACAAAGGAGACCGATTAAATTACAGAAAGGCTGATATAGAGAACCTCAAGAACTATTTTAGAAACGTTAATTGGGAGGAGATGGGGAATTCAGAGAGGGTGCAAGAGAAATGTGACATATTTTTGGAAATATACAAAACAGGAGTCAGGGGATATGCCCCCAAATATAGGGCAAAGGAGAAAAGAGATGGAGCATGGAAAAGGTGGAAGAAAAATAGAGATCCAAGAAATAAGGAAAACTTCAAGATAGCGAGAAATGAATATGTTAAGGTGAGGAAGGAAGAGGAAAGAGACTATGAAAAGGACATTGTTAAAAAATGTAAAGAGCAACCAATATTGTTTTACAGATTCGTAAATGGAAAAATAAGGTAAAAAGAGACAATAGAAAGGTTAAAAGGAGAGTGCAGGGTGGTGGAAGACCCAAAAAAGTATGGCAGAACTATTAAATAGTAAATTTCAGGAGGTCTTCACTAAGGAATCCAAATTTCAAAGGCCACAGGCATCATAAAATGCTCAATATAAAATGGAACAGTACCAGTAGAATGGAAAAAAAGGTGAGGTGGTTCCCATATATAAGAGCGGAAGGAAGGAAGAACCTTTAAATTACAGACTGGTATCACTAACTAGTATAATATGCAAGATGTGTGAAAGAATAATAAAGAAACAACAAATTATTATCAAATAGCCAATTTGGTTTTAGAAAAGATCGGTTATGTGTAACAAATTTACGGAGTTTCTACTCTAGAATAGTTGAAGGAGTACAAGAGAGAGAGGGATGGGTTGACTGTATTTATTTGGATTTAAAAAAGGCGTTTGATAAAGTGCCACATGCAAGATTACTGTGGAAGTTAGAGAGGTGTGGCCTAAAGGGAAGCACATTGAGATGGATGGGAGGGGGGAGAGAAATAAAAACGGTAGTTAAAGATATGAAGTCTAAGTAGAGAGCCGTAGAGAGCGGAGTGCCACAAAGGTCAGTATTGGCGCCAGTACTTTTCTCATATATATAAATGACATGTCAGAGGGAGTGAACAGTTACATAAATCTGTTTGCGGACGATGCAAAACTGTGCAGGGTTATAAAGCAAAAAGAGCATTGTGAAATACTGCAGGAAGACCTAAATAAGATCTGGAAATGGAGTAAAAAGTGGGAGATGGAATTCAATGTGGACAAAAGCCATGTCATGGAAATGGGAAAGAGTGAAAGACGACCAGTGGGAATCTATAAGATGGGAGATGGAGTAAAACTAAAGAAAGTAAAAAAGGAAAAGGACTTGGGATTGACGATGGAAAAAAACAATCAACCGGTAAGCCATAAAGATAGAATTTTCAGAGAGACATAATTTGCTAAGGAATATTTGAATAGCGTTTCACTACATGGACAAAGAAATGATGAAGAAATTGATAAGTACCTACTATAATAATTGGAATATGCAGGAGTTGTGTGGACCCCTCATAAAAAGAAATACATAAGGAAGTTGGAGAGACTACAAAAAATGGCTACAAGAATGCTTCCAGAACTTGAAGGGATGACATATGAGGAGAGACTAATTTATAAAGGCTATGGATCTACCAACCCTGGAACAGAGAAGGGCGGGAGGGGATCTGATACAAGTTTATAAATTGATGAATGGAATGGATCAAATGGATAATGAGAAACTGATCCTGAGAGAAGAATATGACATTCGAAGCTCAAGATCGCATAGTAAAAAATTGAGGAAGGGAAGATGTGTGAGAGATGTTAAAAAATATAGTTTCCCGCAAGATGTGTTGAGACGTGGAACAGTTTGAGTGAAGAAGTGGTGTCAGCAACGAGTGTGCATAGTTTTAAAGAAAAATTGGATAAGTGTAGATATGGAGACGGGGCCACACGAGCTTAAAGCCCCAGAACTACAATAGCTAGGTAAATACACACACACACACACACACACCGCTCCATGGAGAGCGGACGTGCCTCCTACTCAGAGTGGCATCTAACTAACACTCCGCACGCTAAGCAATGTGCTTGAGTGAAAATCGTTATTGGTATTAAAGGGCGACCAGAGCGAGTGAACGAGTGTACAGAGTGAACGTAGCCTGGTGGCGTGTACATAAGAGTGATCGGAGGTGTGGGAACCTCCGCACTCCAAACGGCAGAGCGGGAACCACACAAAGGCCAGCCATAACAGCCGCCAACGCATCCCACCACACACACGTAGCTACCAGGCCTGGCCCCCAGTGCACACCACCACACACCCACATGCTCCCAGGAAGAGTGAAATAAAATGGATAGACCGGTAAGAAATAAGTTACCAAATTCAAAATATGCCGATGAGGCCCAGGGAGCAAAACCGAAAGTGGCCAATCAAAGCACGAGCCCATCTTCAACAGGAGCAACAATGCAGGGTAGATTGGTAATGTTGGAGAAGAGATTTGAGGAGTTGGTGAAGGAATTAAAAGTTCAGAGGAGTGAGGAGGAGCAGGATAGAGAATTCCGCAAGGCTTTGAAGGAAAGAGTTAAGAGACTGGAGGAAAATAAAAAACGATTTGTGAATGAGAATGCACACTTGAGAGTGAAGGTTGAAAAATACAAGAGACGGTTAAAGGAGAAAATGGAGAGAGTAGTAAAGGAGAAAGATGACTTTAAGGAAATGATCAGTGAGCAGAATGAAAGGTTTGAAAGGGAGTGGGAACTGAAGAAAACACAATGGACTGAGTCGAGGGAAGCAGAGATGGTTGGATTACAAGAAATAATTAAATGGTTAAAGTTATGAAGAATAAGGAAACATTGATAAGAGAAATAGCAGAAAAGAAGAATAGTGTGTTAATATTTGGGATGAAAGAACAAAATATAACATATAAGCCTAAGAGAATTAGGGAAGAATAAAAAACGGTAAGAGATCTGTTCAAAAATCTAAATGATGAAAAAAAAAGACCTACAAGAAGAAGTGGAAGAGATCCATAGACTGGGTCCGTATAAGGAGGGAGTGAGCAGACCGATTAAAGTAGTACTGAAGTCACAACAATCTGCGGAGTATATCCTATATAGAACATCAAAGTTAAGAGAGGTGGAAGGGTGTAAAGAGGTGTATGTAAGAAAAAATAGAAATGAGGAAGAGAGGAGAAGATAAAAGGAATTGTTGGAAGAGGCGAGAAAGAAAAATGATGAACGGTCTGAAGAAGAAAGGGAAAAGTTTTTTTGGAGAGTTATAGGAGAGAGAGTCAGGAAGTGGTATGTGGAAAGAAGGAATGCGGAGGAACCCCTAGAGGGAGCAGTGGGTGGACTGTAATATATACTAATATAGATGGGATACTGTCAAGTAGATTGGAATTGCAAGACTATATGATGGTGGAGAAGCCTGATATAGTGTGTTTGACTGAGACAAAATTACATGAAAAAACAAAGGTAAATTTGGATAATGAATATAATATATGGAGAAAGGATAGAGAGAGTAAAGGTGGAGGAGGAGTTATGATTATGACGAAGAAAGAAATAAATGTGGATAAGATTTGGTATGGGAAGAACAACGCAAAAGTGATAAGCATAAGGATAAAAAGTGATGGAAAAGAATTAATAATCATGGTGACCTATGTACCTCCTAAAACAAATTCTTGGACATTAAGGGAATACGACAATATGATCAAGGATACTTTACAGAGTTTGGAAAGCGTATTATCTGGAAAAAGAAAGGTGATACTAGTAGGAGATTTTAATTGTAAGGAGGTGGATTGGGAAAATCTAGTAAGTGGGGTTGTAGAGGAAGCATAGGGAGAGAGATTTCTTAATCTAATGATGGAAAATATGATGGAACAGAGGGTGAAGAAAAATACTAGATATAGAGAAGATGATGAACCGGCTAGACTGGATTTGGTGTTAACAAGAGAAGTGTACCTATGTGGAGATATACAATACAAATGTCCTTTGGGAAAGAGTGATCATGTGGTTATGGAAATGCAGATAGCAACAACACAGCGAAGGAAAGACGAGACATACAGGAGTGGTAGATTGAATTATAGAAAGATGGACACAGAAAGTTTGAAAAATTATTTTAGAAAATTAGATTGGGAGATGTTACAAATCAGAGAAGTGCAAAAAAAAAAAAAAAAATGAGATTTTTATGAAATATTATAAAGAAGGAGTTATGAAATTTGTACCAAAGTATAAACCGAGAGAGGAAGGAAGAAAGGATTGGTTTAATGCAACTTGTGTTAAGGCTAAGAAAAAGAGAGATGTGGCTTGGAAAAGATGGAAAAAGAGCAGGAATATACTAAATAAGGAGAATTATAGAGTGGCGAGAAATGAGTATGTGAGGGTAAGGAGGAGGAAAAAGAAAATTTGAAAAGATATTGTAGACAAGAGTAAGGAACATCCAAAATTGTTTTACAGGTTCATAAATGGTAAACTTAAAAAGAGAGAGTCCATTGAAAGGTTAAAAGGAGAGCAAGGGATAGTAGATGACCCTAAGAATATCGCGGAATTGCTAAATAATAGGTTTCAGAAAGTATTTACTAAAGAAACAATGTTTGTAAAGCCTCAGAATGTAGAAGGAAATGTGCACATGGATGACATTAAGATACCTAAAAAGGAATTATATAAAATGTTGGAGGAACTTAAAGATGATAAAGCGATGGGACCAGATGAAATTTCAGGAAAATTATTGAAGGAATGTAGAGAAGAATTGAATGATCCATTATATGATATTATAAGGTGCTCATTAGAAACAGGGGAAGTACCGGAGGGAGATGAGAACGGTAATAAGGGATGCAAAGTCGGACTGGTTGGTGGTGGAGAGTGGAGTCCCACAAGGTTCAGTGCTGGCACCAATACTTTTCCTTGTCTATATTAATGACATGCCAGAGGAGTAAACAGTTATATTAATTTGTTTGCGGATGATGCGAAGTTGTGTAGGTGTGTGAAGAGTGAAGAAGATTGTGAAATTTTACAGGCAGATCTAGATAAGATTTGGGAGTGGAGCAAGAGGTGGGAAATGGAATTTAATCTGAGCAAAAGTCATGTGATGGAGATGGGGAAGAGTGGAAGACGGCCAAGAGGGTCATATAAAATGGGTGAAGAAGTAGTGTTGAAAAAGGTGGAAAAGGAAAAGGATTTGGGAGTGATAATACAAGACCATGGGTAGTTTGAGGCTCATATTGATAAGATGTTTGGAGAAACGTATAATTTGATAAGAAATATTGGATTAGCCTTTCATTATATGGATAAAGATATGATGAAGAAATTAATTAGTACGGTAAATAGACCAAGATTGGAATATGCTGGAGTGGTTTGGTCCCCTTATAAAAAGAAGCATATAAGGAAGTTGGAGAGATTGCAGAGAATTGCAACAAAAATGATTTCGGAATTGGCAGAAATGACCTATGAGGAGAGATTAAAAGAAATGAATTTGCTTACCTTGGAACAAAGAAGAGAAAGAGGAGATTTAATACAGGTTTATAAACTGTTGAACGGACTGGATGAAGTGGATAATGACCAAATGATGTTGAGAGAGGAAAACTTAAATAGAACTACGAGTTCACACAGTAAAAAGATAGCCAAGGGAATATGCTTGAAGGATGTGAAGAAATATAGTTTCCCACAAAGATGTGTGGAGGTTTGGAATGGTTTGAGTGAGGAGGTGGTGTCAGCGAGGAGTGTGCATAGTTTTAAAGGAAAGTTGGATGTGTGTAGATATGGAGACGGGGCCACACGAGTATGATAACCAGGCCCTGTAAAATTACAACTAGGTGAATACAACTAGGTGAATTCAGTACGCAGACACCGTGCCGACCATACGCATCTGAGGAGCTCGCAGAGAGTAACTACAAAAGGAGTTGGAAACTGGCCTAGACATATGTAGAGGGCGGGAGGGGACCATAGGTTCTCCTGTCTCCAAATCAGATAGGTGTTGGATCATGTATACGGAAAGAATAACGAGAGAGTAATGGAACAGAGTAGTGCTACCAGGCGTATGGCGAAATCAAAACATACGCCACCGTGGGAAAACCAATGGTACATGGAAACTCCCGTTGGTATAAGGAAACTAACAGATGATATTACGGACAAGGATTTTTCGGGATTCAGGGATGAACGATGTATTATGAGAAGGCTAATCAATGTAGAAAGGGAATTAAGGGTATATGAAAGAGGTGATGTCCAGTCTAATGGACAAACAGGACTGACTGATAATGGAAAACACAGACCTGAAATTGAGATTAGCAGAATGTGAAAAGGTCAGTGCAATAAATCAGGGACTGAAAGAGGAGATGGTTAATGTGCAGAAGAGGTCCCCCTTACCAATCTCTTCAAAGTAGTCATTATGAAGAAGTTATAATAGTATACTTGTGATGTATAAAGATTTCAGAAGGCGGTCGACCTTACGTAGGTCACACTGCTTTCTTAAAAATCACCCATCTCCGCCAGAATCTAAGTCCCTAACAGATCCGTTCACTGTGGTACGCAGGTGAAACTGAGCCTCGCAACACCTCAGTCACGTACCTCTGCCTTGACAGGAACAAGTTCTTATTACATGTGAATTGACAACATGTCATCAACGTATGTGTTATGAGACAAAAATGTAAATAATGCACCACCTTTCTCTTTGATGATAACTTATCTTCGTCTTTTTCCTCAATTCACACTTTCATTCATGTACTTCTATTAATTCTCAAACATGAACGCTTTTCATTGGTTTGTGAGCGCAGATATCAGCGCAGGTATCAATCCGCGATGAAGGATGAGGGTAACACGTGTACTGTACAGGTGCCCAGTCCTTACCCTGCACACGCCATGACACGTTGTGAAGACTGTGATGTCGGCTTGCTGGAGTTTGCTGTCAAGTACAGCGGAAAGCCGCGAGAGTTGTTTGACTTGTGCGTCAGGCACAAACTTGTGTTGCAGGAGAAATTCTGCAATAGAGGTGGCAAACCTGCAACACTAGACTTTAATAAGAAATTATGGAGGTGGCGTAAGCTGCAAAGCCGGTCAAAGAAAAAGAAAACGCAGAAGTGCGAGTGGTCAGAAAGTGTGTACCTAAACACTTTCTTTGAGAAGGCACACCGTGTTTGTCAACGCGTATTTGCGGGAGTGCTTCTCATATGTTTTTATCAGAAGCGAACTTGGCCTCACCAACCACTTCATATGTGACTGGGCAAGCTTCTGCCGGGAGATGCTGGTGGACTGGTGTTTGGGACGTGAGGGAAAGATAGGGGGCGAAGGAAAAATCGTGGAGATCGACGAAAGCAAATTTGGTAAAAGAAAATACAACGTGGGGAGAGTAGTGGACGGACAGTGGGTGTTTGGCGGACTGTGTCGTGAAACACGAGAGGACAAAGTGGAAATAATGGAAGTAACAATCAAAACAGAAGATTTGAAGAAGAGAAAAATTACAGTTACATATGTTCCACCAAAGACTAATACATGGGGGAACAGAAAAACATAAGGATATGCAAAGAGAGGTGATAAAGTGCCTAGATAACATGATAAAAAGAAAGAATACTTTTAGCTGGAGACTTTAACTGTAAAAAAGTAAACTGGAGAGAGATGGAAGTAATGGATAATGCTGGGCAGTGGAGCGAGAAAGTTTTACAGTTGACTATGGTTAATGCAATGGACCAATGGGTGGAGGAGTCAACAAGGCACAGGGGGAAAAGAAGAACCATCGTTGCTTGATCTAGTTTTCACAAAGAAACCTGAGTCCCCTCCAATCATACAATACCTTAGTCCAATGGGGAGAAGTGATCATGTGACATTAGAGATGCAAATTCCAGAGGAAAATAAGATAAGTCACAGATAGGACTATAAAGGAGAGAGATTAAATTATGCAAGAGCAGATTTTGAAAAATTAAGGTAAATATGACATATTCCTACAGAAATGTAATGGAGTAAAAAAGTTTGTACCTGTTTATAGAGTTCAGAAAAAAATATACATGATTGGTACAATGCTAGATGCATACATGCAAAAAAGGCAAAAGATTAAGCATGGAAGAAACTCATAAAGCAGGGAAATTACTATAACAGAGGGCAGTAAGGGCAGTACAAAGATGCCAGAAATTAATATATTAGAGTAAGGAGAAAGGAAGAAAGAAACTTTGAGAAATATGTAGTGAATAAAAGCAAAGATGAACCCAAACTTTTCTACATGTTTATAAACGGCAAAACAAAGAATAAGGAAATTATTGAAAAAATAATTAAAGAAGGGAAGACATACCAAATAGAGAAGGAAATGTGTGAAATAATGAATGAGAGCTTCAAAAAGGTATTCACTGCAGAAGATGATTTCACAGAACCTAATAGGACATGGGATTGCCAAGGATTACAGGAGATCGCAGTGCACAAAGAGGATATTAGAAGATTATTGGATAAGTTGGAAGTCAGAAAAGCAATAGGGCCAGATGGTGTATCAGGTTGGGCGTTAAAAGAATATAAAGAGCAACTACTGGATCCAATTTGGGAAATAATTACAAGTTCAATAAGAGAAGGGAAAGTTCTACTAGAAAAGAAGAGAGCCAATGTAATATCGGATTTTTTTTAATGTAAAATCCATTTTTATCTACATACTTACCCATGATTATTAATCATTGCTGAATCACCCATTCCCACAGCAAATTTTCATCATGTCTAACAGCTCGAGGAAAGAAATGAAAGAAATACTCGAGGTGCTCTTTCTCGTTTTCTTTGCGAAGACATCCCACCCATTTTCTATTCCCAGGTATCAGCCATCAGGCTGATTCCCTCATTCACCTCTAGGCTAAAAGATCTTAGAGGAGAGGGAGGAAGGGAAACTCAATTATAATTAATAATTATGGATAAGTATGTAGATAAAAATTGATTTTACATGAAAAATCTTATTTGTTATTACACATACTACTACCCATAATTATTAATTACTGCTTAAGAACTGAATCCCAAGTATAGGAGGGAGGGTGACCTCACCCCTAAGAACAACTTTCACTCCCCAAGACAAACCTTTACAAACCCAAAACTTAGGAGGCCATATCCTGAGGTGGATGCAGCACTTGTATACCATGACAGGGGGACAAAACCAGGAGAGTGAGAGGAGCATAACAACTCTCACCTTGAGAACGGTCCAAGGACCTCAAACCACACAGAGGACAATACATAGAACCATATGTATAAGAAACCCCAAAGAAAATTAATGAACTATCCTGAGAACTGATACAACAGGTCCCAGAGAAAAGGTATCCAAATACCTATGAGTAATATCCCTGAGATAAAAAGAAGCAAAAGAGGACATACTCTTCCAGGTTCCTGCTCGAAGAATGGCAGAAATACTCCAAATTTCCTGAACAAGGCACTCGTCGCTACTGCTCTAACTTCATGTGCCTTCACCTGAACCAAGCACATGTCCTCCTCAGACACATCCACATGTGCATGCTGGATAACCTGACATACCCAGTGGGAAATAGTATGAGGGTGCACTATATGCCGAGGCTCAGTAACCGTCATAAAAAGGCGGGAGCATCTAGGACGACAGTCCCTGGTCGTACGAAGGTACTCCTTGACGGCTCTGACTGAACACAAAATCCTGTCTCTTTCCGAGTCGCCAACATACTCCATAAGAGCAGGAATGGTGAAGTCGGACTGAGACATCACCTGGTAGTTGAGTTTTCGCTAGAAAATCCGGGGCTAGGAAAAAAGTCATAGAAGCCTTTGAGTGACGAACTTCCGCTGACAGCCCGTGCAGTTCTCTAATTTGGTGAACAGATGCTAAAGCCAAAGGAAAGGACTTTAGTGCAACGTCCCTCAATGAAGCCAAACGCAGAGGCTCATAAGGGGGCTTCATTAATGAGCATAAAACTAAGGATAAATCACACGCAGGAATGCATGGTAAACGAGGAGGAGCCAACTTGGCAAACCCCCGAAACAGAGCTGACAGATGCCTATTCTGTGAGATATCCAAGCCAGCTTGCTGGAAAACTGGGGCGAAAGTGGAACGATAGTCCCTAATGGATGGCAAGGACAAATGCTTTGTGTCCCAAAGAAAACAAAAAGTCTGCAAAGTCCATTACAGAGGCCGAGAGAGGATGACAACCCCTCGACTCACACCAACCACAGAAGACGGACCACTTTTCCTGATAGACTCTGGCAGAGGATTGTCTGACTGGACGGGCCATAAATCTAGCAGCCTTCCACGAAAAGCCTCTCTTTCGGAAGAGACGCTGGAGAGTCTCCATGCGTGAAGGTGAAGAGTCCCTGGTGACTTGTGAAAGAGGTGGCGATGAGGCTGGCGGAGCAGAGAGGCCCATTGCTGCAACACTCAAGGATGGTACACAAGCAGACTCAGAAGCAGTGGAAACCAGTCTGTGTGAGGGCAACTACCACCTGAACGAGGCCAACGACCTTCACCTATCCGACACTCGACCGTCGGCGCTCGTTATTAACCCAGTTGCTCGGCGCTTCATCTGAGCAACCCACCGAAGCTTCTCAAGCGGCCACCGCGGCTTCTCGAGCGTCAGTAGGAGTTGACGTGGCTCCTGCAGCTCGCCTTCCTCGGCAGACAGAAGCTGAGCCTCGTCCTGCTCACTTCCTCCTACGCTGGCTGGCTCTGCTCTCACCGTGGTTACCTCAGAGCCGTGGGCTGGTCCTGAGTGCTGCTACCTCTCCTTACCACGCTCCGACTCCCGTCACTGCTGTGCACCTGACGCCCCTTCTCCTCCTGCGCCTCCTTCGCCTACCACTTCAACGCCACCTACAAGGGCGGAGCTGTGCTGCCCCGCCCTCGCCACACGAGACGAAGGGACGCAAGACGGATGGAAGCCGAGCTGAGTGTCGCTGCTGAGTCCAGAGTGCTGCAACCTTCCTGCAGAAGGTTCTGTTATTTGTGAGGCTGTTTGGTGGTTATTGGTTATTGGAATAGTAAATGGTGTCTTAACCATTCTCTCATGTTTGTTTTACCTTCCGATAGCAGCACCCATCTTGGAACCTTTGACAGTCTGCCTGATGCCACTGCAGGACGATCAGAGTCACGCAAACATATGCGAACTCTCTAACTCGAACTAGCACCTGCCGAATCAGAGAGAAGGGAGGAAAGGCATACAGATCCAAGCCTTCCCATGGAAGGGCAAACACGTCCTCTTTCCAAGCTCCTGGGTCGGGCAGGGGAGACACATACAGAGGTAACTGGTGATTTAAGGCAGTGGCAAACAGATCCACCTTTGGTACACCCAACACCTGGAAGACCTGCCTGCACACTTCAGGATGCAGGGTCCACTCTGACCCCACACACTTCCCCCCCAGATGGGAACCGCCTTGTCGTGGTGGGGGGGCTTGCGTGCCCCTGTGACCTGGTGAGCTAGGCTAGAGGGGACTTAGGCCTCTGCTCTGCCCTTTCGAGGGAGAGAGGGCTACCCATGCTAGTAAGGTCGCCAGTGAGGGGCCAGACTAAATGATTCCTACGTAGGCTGCCAGTGGATCAGCGGAGCCACCCGCTGGAGGGATCGCCCAATAGGGGCCGTCCTGTGCTGGATGGTTGGGTGTCCAGGCTGGGATGCTTTGGGAGGGGTGTCTCAGCTCTGTCATGGACAAACTTTCGTATCATGTGGGACCTTTTTTTTAAAACGACTGGTCCGCATGGGGACGAGGTACCCGTCCACGGCAGCCAGCGCTCCTCCCATTGTAGTCCCAGTAGGTGGTTTCCCTTGCCCCTGGAGCCATTTTTTTGTGTAACTTTATATATGGTGAAACACAAAAACTGTCAGGTTCTCGTGAGGTGGCTGACCTGGCCCGCGAGACGTCATCTTCAGGTCTGAGTGGGAAGGAGGATTCCCCTCCACAAGAGCCTCCCGCAGCAGTCTCCTGTTCTGGGAGTTCTTCTGAGGGACGTATTTCTGCTGCATATGACTCCTTGTGATGGTAAATGTTAACCCATCATTTTCTTATCACGCCTTGCACTCACTTCTCAAGGTGTATGGCACGGTTCTTCGCATTCGACTTGTTTATGATAAGGACTTTCCGTCTAACCGCTGCTATGTAACGTTTCTGTCATGTGATGAAGCCCGTTTGGCTTATGAACATGTAGCATCTCTGCCCTTGCTGGCTCTGGCTTTAAGACAGAACTTCTCCACTCTCGCAATATTTCGGACAGTGACATGGACTACATCCCAAATCTTTTGACAACCATTCAGAGAATTCAGTTCCTGAAGTCCGCCAGATCCCGCCTCCACGTTGGTTTGTGGCCTACTACAGAAATGGGCGCGGGAATTTCATCCACGCCTCCCGGTACTTGTCCAAAGAGATCGGCACGATTCCTGAGGGAAACCTCAAGAAATACGGGAAGGGGGTGCTTCACGCAGGCAAGGATGTTGCAACATCTCCCCTGCCCTAATGACAGCATGTTTGAGACTATAAAGGCACATCCCACCTTTAATTACAGTAAAGGTTGTGTGTACAGTCAGGATCTTTATGAATTCCCTGATGAGGAAATACTAGCAATGTGTCCTAGCTCAGTCCAAAAGGTGACAAAGATGAGGAACTCCTCCAACATGGTCCTCCTCACCTTTTTTGGTTCCACCCTTCCTGACCGTGTTAATATCGGACCTATTAATCTTAGGGTGAGGCGTTTTGTTTCTCGCCGTCTTCAGTGTTTCTCATGTTATTCGTACGGTCACGGTAAAAGCTCCTGCAAGGAAGCTTCCCGATGTGGTAATTGCTCTGCACTAGACTCACATTCTGAGGAGCATTGCAATGCTGCTGCTTATTGTTTTCATTGCCGTGATGCTCACCTGGTACGTTCCTGGCAATGCCCAAGGTATCGCCTGGAGCAGGATATTTTACAGCTCGCTAACAGTCAGTTCATCAGTTTAGGTAGCGCCCGCCGTGAACTCCTTTACCGCCAGAAGGATGGTACTGGTGCGACATCTTATGCTTCATTGGCCGCTCGCTCTTCAGCTGAGTCTGCCTGTCCGAAGACAACTCCTCCTGCTACCTCTCGCTCTGTTGGGGCGGGTGGTCCTGTTCATCTGGCTAACAGGTTTGCCGTTTTGTCCAATGACTCGGTTGAGTCATCTCTTAGAAGTGACGAAAACAATACGGACTTGACCAAAGTAACCCATGTAGTAGATGTCCATTTTCCACCTGTATCTCCTAAGCCTTTGAAGGGCCTGACCAAACGGCACCGTGGCTCTGCGGAGTCGATCGATTTAGCTCAGCCTAAACAATCTAAGGTTTCTCCCGGTGTACATGATCGTGAGTCCTCCAGGGACCGTTCTGCAATGGTAGCTCCAGTTGTTTCTGTCCAGCCTTCTGTGACGCCCTCCGTCTCAGATCGGGCTTCTTGTGATGAGGACGGTCTTAGCATGGAGACGTCCGATGATATTGTCACAGCCGTCCCTCGTGGACCCGCTGTATCAAAAAGTGCAGTCCAGCCTGACCCTCGTCCTCCGATGACCGGTAGGAGTGATGATGGTTCGCATCACTCACCGGTAGGCCGAAAGGCTGCGGTCCAACGACCCGGTACATCTCAACTCCCGGTGTCTTCTCGTCGGTTGATTATTTCTAGTCAGGTGAGTCACGGGCAGCCCTTCAAAAGGCTCGCCCGTCCACTGCACCTAAATAGTCATCTTCAAGCTTCTACAGTGGAACTGTAGAGGCCTTCGCGCCTCGTGGGGAACTCCGAGCTTTGCTGTCGGAGTTCTCTCCAGCCTGTGTAGCTCTACAAGAGACTATGCTAGGTGATAGTACTTATTCTAGTCCTCCTGGCTATCGTGCCTTTTTTAGCACTCCTTTCCCTGACCAGGGCCACCACGGTGGCACAGCTATTCTAGTCCGTCAGGATATACCTGTTATCCCGTTACAACTTAACTCTCCCTTCAGGTGGTTGCTGTTAAAGTCTTTATGGGACGACTGTACACCATTTGCAGTTTATATCTCCTCCTCGGCTTCCTGTCTCCAGGGGTGAGCTTGACGGCCTGGTGCGTCAGCTGACTCCGCCTTTTCTTTGTTGGGAGATTTTAACGGCCGTCACCCATTGTGGGATGAAGGTGCTAGTAATCCTCGTGGGGTTTTAATCGGTTCTTTTATTGAGGATGAGGGATTGGAGGTTTTGAATTCTGGGGATGTTACACATTTCCACAGTCCTACTGGGACTTTTACAGCTATCGATCTTTCTCTGTGTACATCTAATTTTTTCCTTGATTTTAATTGGCGGGTCCTACCGGATTTACACGGTAGTGACCACTTTCCTATTTTATTACAATCTGTGAACACTGAGCCACAGTCCCGGCCCCACACTGGGTTTTAGACAAGGCAGACTGGCCTCGTTTCACAGACCTTAGCTCTTTTATCCGTCCGTTGGCTGACTTTTCTACTTGTGCTGAGGCTGTTGATTATTTTACCGATTTTTTACGTTCAGTAGCGCTTCAGACAATCCCCAGGACGTCAGGTCGCTTTACTAAGCGTCCCGTTCCTTGGTGGAACGCAGCATGCACTGAAGCGGTGAAAGAGAAACGGGCAGCTTTCTCTCGTCTCCGGCGACATCGTGGGGACCCGCAGTGTCTGGACGCTTTTCGGCGCTGCCGAGCTCGAGCCCGCCGCGTTTTGAAAGAGGCACAAAGAGCCTCTTGGAAAGCTTATGTCTCTTCCATTAACGCCCGCACTCCTCTTACGGATGTCTTTAACAAAGTCCGCCGAATTGCTGGGAAGTATTCTGCTCCTTCCCCACCAGTTTTGTTGTCTTCTGGGCGAACGGTGGCAGACCCTAGGACTGTCGCCGACCTCTTCGCAGAGCACTTTGCCAGTGTTTCCCGGAGGCATCCTGCAGCCCCGGCGCACGTCACCGCCAGAGAATGGAATCTCTCGGCATAAATTTTTCTTCCACAGGAGGAGTCTTATAATGTCCTCTTCTCTGCCTCCGAGTTGCGGACTGCTTTGTCCCAGTGTCATGACTCTTCTCCTGGCCCAGATGATATTCCTTATGCCTTCTTGCGCCACATGTCTGACAGTGCTTTTAACTTTTTATTAAATCTTTATAATATGATTTGGCATACCGGTGACTTTCCAACTTCTTGGGCTGTGGCAGTGGTTCTCCCATTTCCGAAGCCTGGGAAAGATAATCTTCAGGCTACGAACTATCAGCCTATATCTTTGACGTCCTGCATTTGTAAAGTGTTAGAAAAGATGGTAAATGTAAGACTCATGTGGTACTTGGAGAGGGGGAAGTACTTGTCATCGGTACAGTACGGCTTCCGAAAGATGAGGTATACTACTGATGCTCTTTTATCCTTAGAGTCTTCTATTTGAGGCCTTCGCTAATCACCACCATCAAGTAACAGTGTTTTTTGACCTGGAGAAGGCCTACGACACAGCTTGGTGTCATGGGATTTTACGTTCCTTGTTTAATTAGGGTCTCCGTGGCCACCTTCCTATTTTTATCCAGCAGTTTTTATCCAGACTTCTTTTACGGGTTCGAGTGGGGAGTGTTCTCTCTGAGGCTACTGCTCTAAATGATGGTGTCCCACAGGGAAGTATTCTTAGTGTTACACTATTCGCAGTCGCCATTAATGGTGTTATTGATACTCTCCCAGATGGCATTCACAGCTCCTTATATGTTGATGATTTATGTAGGATGTCACTGATTGAGCGAAAGCTTCAACTGGCAATCAATCGAATATCCAGTTGGGCCAACATAAATGGTTTTCGATTCTCCACCTCAAAGACCGTGTCTATGCATTTTGTCGTAATCGTGGTGTTCATCCAGATCCCGATTTATATTTAGCCAATAGACGCATCTCATGTGTGGAGGCCACTCGATATCTTGGCCTATTGTTTGACAACCGTCTTACTTGGGTTCCCCATTTCCGTTCTCTTAAAGCGTCTTGTAGGACGGCACTATCCCTTCTTCGGGTTTTAAGTCACACCTCTTGGGGTGCGGACAGGGACACGTTGCTGCTGCTTCACCGTACACTCATACTTCCAAAGCTGGAATACGGCTCTGAGATCTACTCATCCGCAACGGATGCACGACTACGCACGCTTGACCCCGTGCATCATGCTGGGGTCCGCTTGGCTACGGGTGCATTTCGGACATCTCCAATACCTAGCCTTCTAGTGGATGCTGGTTTCTGGCCGCTCGACCTCCGGCGCCAGTCTTCGATGCTCCGGTGTTGGTTTCGCACTCACCGTCTTCCCGATTCTGTCCCTTGTCTGTCAATGTTGCGGGACTCGCGTTCGCAGGTATATGTCACTCGACCGAGTCTACCTAAACCTTTTGGCCTTCGTGTGGCAAACCTCATGTTGGATTTGTCCATCGACCCCACTCCTGTCTACTCTTTCCGGCTCCCACGAGTTGGTTCTTGGCAGCTTCCGGTTGTTTCAATATGCCCTCCTGCCATGGATGGCAAGAAGGATTTTCTGCCAGCTCTGTCCCACACACGGTTTTTAGAACACTTTTTATCCATTCTGATGACATCCCTGTTTTTACTGATGGTTCCAAATCCGACGCAGGCGTTGGGTTTAGTGTGGTTTTCCTCTTTTATCGGTCTGGCAGCCTTCCTTCGGTAGCCTCCGTCTTTACTGCGGAGCTGTCTGCCATAGTCCTAGCTTTACAGATTATTTTTACTCTCCCGGTTTCGTCTTTTACAATTTTTAGTGACTGTCGCAGTGCTCTTACTGCTCTCTCTTTTTATTTCCTTCACCCTTTGGTTTTATCAGCCCTGGAGTGGCTATATCTTCTTACCAAACGAGGATATCGTGTTGGGTTCTGTTGGGTCCCTGGTCACGTAGGTGTTCCAGGGAATGAACACGCAGACCGCCTCGCTAAAGAGGCAGCAAGTCGCGCTCCACCTCCTTCCCTGTTCCGTTTCGAGATGTATTTCATGCAATTCGTGTGGCGATTGCAGCAATTTGGCAGAGGAGATGGCTAACGGGGGTCGCAACCCCGAAAATGGGAGAGATTACTACTTCCGCACTCCCTCAGTGGACTTACACCCATGTCCGGGATCGCCGTGCACAGACTTTATTGGCGCGACTTCGTATAGGTCACACGTACCTTACACAAAGGTACCTCCTGACCAGGGACCCTCAACCTTACTGTGATGACTGTTTGGTGCTGCTCATCGTGCGGCACCTGTTGGTAGAGTGGCCTAGTTTGATTGAGTTACGACACCGCTACCTCTACCGCTGTCGCGGTAGGGATAGCGGTATCTACTATCTCTCAAAGGTCCTTGGACCAGCTTCTCTGGCCCCTGGCCATGACATTTTTAGCTTTCTGGGAGAAGTGGGCCTCCTCCCCAATTTGTAAATTTTATTTCTTATGTATTTTAATGTTTTATTTAATTTTATTGTAGTCTTAGTTTTTAGTTAACTTTAGTTTTATTTTTTAACTACTGTAGTTTTTTTTTCTTAACTATAGTTGCGGCGCCATATGACACCAGCTGTTGCGGCGCCTACGGCAAATCCATTCATTCATCCCCACAGACTTGCGACTGAGGACGTCTGCCACCGCATCACACCGTCCTGGCATGAACCTTGGGTGAAGAGAGACCGAGTTTTCCTCGCACCACCGGAGAATGTCCCCCGCCAAACCCAAGAGAGACTCGGACCGGGTGGCCCAAGTTCTTCAAAGGGCCACCACTGTCGAATTGTCTGACATGAGAGACACCACTGTGCATGAGACTTCCTGCTGAAAGGACTGCAGACCCTGGAAAACAGCCATCATCTCCAGGTGGTTGATGTGAAACCTCTGCTCCTGTGAAGACCACACCCCCGAGACTAGAGAGTCCCCTAGATGAGCACCCCAACTGTGAAGGGACACTTGGGAAAATAGAGACTGTTCCGGAGGTGCCATTACAAAAGGAGCTCTCTTGAGTAGATGACCCGGATCCATCCACCAGGAGAAGTCTGCCAGACACAGCTGTGAAGGAGGAACCCGCCACCAGGGAAGGTCTGACGCTGCTTTCCAATGAATTTTCAGGCATCACTGAAGGGACCGAGAACGTACACAGCTACCTAGAACCAGCCTCTCGAGGGAAACCAGATGATCCAGGAGTGACCTTCATAGAGACACCGTAGGGGCTCTGTCCTCTAGAAAACTCTGCACCACTGAGAGAGGCTGACCCTTTCTGGCGATGGAAAAACCAGAGCCCTTACTGAATCCAGCACTATGCCCAGGTACTGCTTCCTTTGGCTGAGTACCAGGTCTGATTTGGGCTGGTTGATCTGAATACCCAACTGAACGCACAGCCGTAAAACTGGCCAGATGGCGCCTATGCATCCCTGGAGAGTCGTCCCTGTGACCAACCAATTGTCCAGGTAACGGCGTAGGGAGATATCGTGTCGATGAGCATATGAAGACACTGGAGCCATCATCATGTTGAAGACCTGCGGGGCGGTGGCGAGGCCAAAACAAAGAACTTTGAACTGAAAACCCTTGCCTCGCCAAGCGAACCATAGGTACTTGCAGGAACGCGGGTGGATTGGAACTTGGAAATATGTATCCCTCAGATCCAGAGACACCATCCAATCGCCCACGTTCATAGACTTCAAAATTGATGCCACCATCTCCATCCGGAAGGGGCTGACCACTAGAAACTTGTTCAGAGTTGACAGGTCGAACACAGGTCTTTCAACCACCTGTTACCTTGGGAACAAGGAACAGACGGGCATAAAAACCTTCTAGCTTGCCCCCCCTCCCACAAGCTCTATAGCCCCTTTGGCTAACATGTCTTGTACCACTAAGTCCAAGGCCACATGACGATCCAACCCCTCTTCATAACTCACAAACTCTATTGGTCCGGCTGACAAAGGAGGAGGACGCAGAAAGGGGAGGACATACCCATAACTCAGAGTCTTTACTACCCACTCTCCTGCTCCAACCTCCATCCACTCTCTCCAGTGCCGTTGCAGGCAAGCGCGCACAGGCACAGGAGAGCAAACTACTTTCCTAGCAAGATCTACCTCGGCCATGGGGTCCACCACTGCGAGAACCCCTGGCCCAAAAGGATCCCCATGTAGCGGAGAGTCTGGGGACTGGAGCCGACGAACCCCCAAAAAAAGAGACCAACCCCCGCACGACGGAAGAGAATGCACGTTGCTGAGCAGCTAAGTGCTCGTCTTCCTGTACCCTGGCCACCACCACAGGGTCAAATAGAACGTTAGAAAAGGGAGAAGAAAGGAGATGGCACTTCTCCCTTTCAGAAAAGGTATGAGGCAACGAATCCACTACCGCCTGACTCCGTAACATAAGGAGTCTACAACGTAGCTCCTCAGCAGGACGAAGAATGTCCTTATTTGCCTTTGCCAGTGCCAACAAAAAATTCCAAAACATTTTGTTCCATGCTAGAAGCAGCACCAGCCCAAGTAGCCAACACCTGATCTGTCCAAGAGGCAATGTTAGCCATGGAGCCACACACTTTCTCCATTTGCGCCAACAGGCGGGAGGAGACAGAGACCGCCGGGTTGCCCACCGGCTGTAGACCCCTCAAATCCTCATTAACTGGAGGAGTAACCTGACAGGCCCCCTCAGGCAGATAAAAAGACCAGTCCCTAGACAACTGAAAATTTGCGGAGCAGGGCTTAAGCTGCTTCAGGGACCTGCATTAGGCTTCCTCACGGACAGCTTGAACCATAAGCGACCGTGGGAGAGAAAAAGAGGGCTGGTGGGGCAAAGCTGAGTCCTGCGCCCTTTCTACCCTCGTAAGGTGGGACAAGGAAGGATCCTCAGGAGCAGGAAGATGAAGCTAGTCTCTCACCTGGCCTATGAGGTCCTACTTGATTGGGAGGCATGTCCTCCTCTTCATCCTCATAAGACTTGTCTGTGGAAAGAGGATGGCCAACTGGCATGGGAGCCGAAAGACCTTGGCCCACTCCCTTGCCACCAGGCACCGCACCAGGTCAGCAAGTCTCAACAGAATCCTCCTGAAAAGTACCTGTAGTGTTTGTTGGACTATTAGATGATTATACCTGGTTTATTACACCCTTTTGAACCATGCTTGGTTCGTCCATGCTCGTTTCGAGCACGTGTTCGGGTTTTTCCTACCTTACAACTTACCTGCCGTCAGGCGAGAGGTCACTGCCTGCCTGACCACAGTGAAACTAGACCTCCCTCAGTTCTGGTTCGCCGTCTATCCTACCTACTTCTGGAATTTGGGTGAGCATTTCTACTTTGCATTTAAAGAGTGTTCTGAATATCGTTTTTACTTGTATCATTGTGGGTAATTGTATATGACTTTAGTGATATTGTGATATTCCTTGTACTTACTGTGTTATGATACGTCACTGTGTTACACATCGTTTATTAGTTTAGTTATTGCGTGCATTTGTCTAGGTATAATTGTTGGTGTTGTGTTGTGTTTGTTGTTGTTTGTGTTGGAATTATTATACTTAACTTAATCTTTGGTATGGACTGTTAATGTTTAGTTTCTTATGTTAGAACATCTTATTTATATATGACCTGGTTTACAGGCCTCTGGTCGTATTCATGAAATACAGTTCTGGTACTGCACACGGCTTCGTTTCCCTCTGCACTCCTTATCACTTCCCAACAACTGGTGACCCCGGAGTGACCGTGGATATTGGGGTGCAACCTGCGGTTCACTAGAAGACGCCGTATATTGGAGCTATGACACCCTCGGATCCTAACGCAACTGCGGGACAGTCGTCAAATTCCTCATCCTCTGTGCAGCCTGTGACTGCAGCAGTAGCAGTAAAGCCGCCTGTGTTCGACGAAACTTCAGTAACACGTTGGTTCACAATAGTTGAGTCGCAATTTGTTCTGGCTAAGATAACTGTTCCAAGTACTAAGTTTCATCACATACTGGCAACTTTACCTTTACGGGTGATGAACCAACTGAGTGATGATGTGATTACTTCTATGGATTATGATAGGTTGAAACAAGCCTTGATTACTCTTTTCACCAGATCAAAACCTGAACTTTTTGACTCCCTTTTGGATCAACATAACATCATGTGTGATAAACCTTCAACCTATTTGAGAGATTTACGTAGAATTGCTGCTCAACTGGGAGTTGATGATGCATTCCTAAGGTTAAAGTTTTTGAAGGCGTTGCCTAACAACATAAGGCCTCTCTTAGTGACATATGATGAATCTACCTCCCTTGAAGAACTTGCCCGTGTGGCTGATACATTGCTGGCGTACGGTACACACGTCAATGTAGCCAGTAGTGCTAGTGTGTCTTTGGTTGCAGGCAGAAGTAGTGACCTTAGGACTGACCGTAGTCAGGGTGATAACAGAGGCTCAAATTTCAGAGATAATATTTATGGGAAACCTAGTGTACCTATTGGCGTGCGCGCCTTTCATGACAGCCAGCGACCACAAGTTTGTAGGTACCATTTGTATTATGGCAACAAGGCCAAATCATGTAAGAAGTGGTGTATGCTTTCATCTACTTCAACTAACGTTCTTCCTGATTCTCGTCCTCCATCACGTAGCTCATCCCCTGCTCCCATGCCTCACCAGTCGGGAAACTAGACGGGCAATCCGTGAATCTTTTAACCGTCGGATTGCCACTTAGAGTAAGTGCCACAATCGGTTGCAAAACATATCCATTTATGATTGATACAGGTTCATCATTTTCAATAATTCCTTTTGAACCTAGTTTTACACCATTTCTTAGACCAACCGCTGTTGTGAATCTCACTAATGCTTCAGGTAATCCTATACGTTGTTATGGAGAGATTAACGTGGACCTAGGAATACGATGCATCAGGCGTTCCTTTCCTTGGTCTTTCGTCATTGCAGATGTCATTCATCCCATTTTGGGGACGGATTTTCTTGCTGCTCATGATTTAATTGTTGATTGCAAGAACAAAGTGCTTATTGATTCATCTACACAATGTGTAATTCATCTTGAAACGTCAGACTCTCCTATTTCCTCGTACTGTGTCAGTTATGATGAGGTAGACACTAGGGTTGCTTCACTTCTTTCTCAATTCCCTGTCCTTTGCAGTTGTCAGCTACTGACCGTACTGAGAGAGACATACATCATCACATAGACACAGGTAATTCACCTCCCATTTGGTTCAAAACCAGGCCTCTGACTGGTGAGAAGCTCAAAGCAGCTAAGGATGAATTTCAGTTTCTACTTAATGTTGGGATCATAAGACGTTCTAACTCTCCTTGGGCGTCTCCTTTGCACCTCGTACCAAAGAAGGAGCCCGGTGCCTGGAGACCTTGTGGTGATTACCGTGGCTTAAACAAGGTAACTATCGATGACAAGTACCCAATACCTTATTTGCGCTCTCTCACCATGTCACTGAAGGATAAGGTGTTTACCAAGATAGACCTTCAGCGTGCGTACTTGCAAATTCCAGTGTCTGAACTAGATATACCCAAGACTGCTATTTGTACCCCTTTGGACTATTTGAGTTTTTGTATATGACTTTTGGTTTGAAAAATGCAGGCTCAACATTCCAGCGTTTTATAGACACGATTTTGGCTAATGTTAAAAACTGTTTTACCTATTTAGATGACATCTTAATAGCCAGTGAATCTCTGGAAGAACATGTGCTTGTACTTTCTACCCTAGCTAGACAAAATTTGCGGATTTCTTTGCCTAAATGTGAGTTTTTCAAGTCTTAACTCATTTTTCTCGGTTACGAGGTTAGTTCACAAGGTATTAGACCACCATCCTGCCGGATTGCTGCAATCTCTGATTTTCCTTTGCCTGAGACTTCTACTGGGTTGCGTCGTTTCATGGGCATGCTTAATTTTTTTAGAGCTATGATTCAGGATTTTGCTGAGATTGCCTACCCTGTGACAGAGCTCCTCCGCTATAACCCTTCTTCCGGACTATTACCATGGACAGACGCATCCGAAGACTCCTTCAAAAGTTGAAGCAAGCTTTAGCAAACTGTCCTACTCTTGCCTTTCCCTCACAAACTTCGACACACTACCAGCTGGTGACAGACAGTTCCAAGTTAGTTGTCGGTGCAGCGCTCTACCAAATGGTTGATCGCCAACCGGCGCCACTGGGATTTTATTCTAAGAAGCTTTCTGACACTCAGCGGGACTATTCAGTCTATGACAAGGAACTTTTGGCTGCATACTTGGCTGTTCACCACTTTAAGACTCTCATCGATGGACAGTCTGTCACTCTCTTCCTTGACCACAAACCTGTTGTTAATGCTTTTCACTTTAAGTCTATTGCCAAATCTGACCGCCAACAGAGACAGTTGTCTTTCATCTCTGAGTATGTTTCTTCTGTAGAATACATCCGTGGTGACAACAACGTTGTAGCTGATTGCCTTTCACGTCCTGTTTGTGCAGTTACAGTTGATGCTTTTGACCTTCGTAGTATTGCTCGATCCCAGGATGCTGAAGTGGAATTGGAGACGTACAAAGACAGACTAACAAGGTACTCTTTATCACCTGACTTAGATCTATGGTGTGACACTTCTACTAATTCCCCCAGACCTTTTGTTCCTTCTTCTCTTAGAGTTGATATTATCAATTCCTTGCATAACCTTTCTCATCCTGGTAATAAGTCCACTGCTAAACTAGTCAAACAAAGATATTTTTGGCCAAATATAGGTAAAGACGTTAAAAATTTGTGAAAAATTGTCTAAATTGTTAACGAGCTAAGGTGCAGCAACACACCAAATCTCCTGTTTCTGCTATTTCTGCTCCTACTGACCGTTTTCAGACTGTGCATATAGACATTGTCGGACCTTTTCCTCCTGCTACCCTACCTAATTGCATGTATCCTCTTCCCTACCGCTACCTTTTGACTTGCATTGACAGAGCAACTAGATGGGTTGAAGCCATTCCTCTCATCGACATTACTGCAAGCTCAACTGCAGTTGCCTTCGTCGCCGGCTGGGTATCTCGTTTTGGAGTTCCGCTGCAAGTCGTCACTGACCGTGGTGCCCAGTTCGAGAGTGAACTGTTCTCTGAGCTCTCGTCAATGATCGGCTTTCATCACGTTCGTACGACAAGCTACCATCCACAAGCAAATGGCATCATTGAGAGACATCACAGGTCTTTGAAGTCCGCAGTCATGGCAAGACAAGACAATTGGTATTTGGCCTTGCCTATAGTTCTCCTTGGCTACCGTTTGACGCCTAATATCTCAGGTTATTCCCCATTTACAGCTGTGACGGGTGCCCACATGATGTATCCTTCGCCACTGATTGATAGAGATGCGTCTCGCTCGATGAATTTAGCCACCATCCAGGTTTTCATCAATGAGATGCAGTCCATTGACTTCAGTGACTTGGCATCTGGGGATTGTCACTCAACACCTCACCCGTATGTGCCCAAGGATCTCCTCACTTGTCAGAAGGTCTGGCTACGTGTGGACCGCATTCGCAAAAGTTTAGAGGCGCCTTACTCAGGCCCCTATGAGGTTCTCCAGCGTGCACCTAAGTACTTCATTATCAAGCTTCCACGGGGAAACACTTCGGTCTCCATCGACCGCCTCAAGCCGGTTTATATAAAGGAGCGCGTCAATAAACAGCCTACCCCTCCAGTTGATGTATCTACGCAGTCTATTGCCATCCCTGATTTCCCTCTTCCTTCTGTTTCTAACACCCCTTACACTACACGCAGCGGACGGACGGTTCGGTTTCGACAGCACCCTGACTATTGTTCTTACTAGGTACACTCCGTTCTTGTGGGGGGAGTGTTGTAGTGTTTGTTGGACTATTAGATGATTATACCTGGTTTATTACACCCTTTTGAACCATGCTTGGTTCGTTCATGCTCGTTTCGAGCACGTGTTCGGGTTTTTCCTACCTTACAACTTACCTGCCGTCAGGCGAGAGGTCACTGCCTGCCTGACCACAGTGAAACTAGACCTCCCTCAGTTCTGGTTCGCCGTCTATCCTACCTACTTCTGGAATTTGGGTGAGCATTTCTACTTTGCATTTATAGAGTGTTCTGAATATCGTTTTTACTTGTATCATTGTGGGTAATTGTATATGACTTTAGTGATATTGTGATATTCCTTGTACTTACTGTGTTATGATACGTCACTGTGTTACACATCGTTTATTAGTTTAGTTATTGCCTGCATTTGTCTACGTATAACTGTTGGTGTTGTGTTGTGTTTGTTGTTGTTTGTGTTGGATTTATTATACTTAACTTAATCTTTGGTATGGACTGTTAATGTTTAATTTCTTATGTTAGAACATCTTATTTATATATGACCTGATTTACAGGCCTCTGGTCGTATTCATGAAATACAGTTCTGGACTGCACACGGCTTCGTTTCCCTCTGCACCCCTTATCACTTCCCAACACACCGGCTGTTGTTGTTGTTGTTGTTGTTGTTGTTAGGGCCGCGAAGATCTTTAGAGCCGTGGAGTAGTCCTGTGTGGATATCACAGGCGTGATAGCTGGCCGGTCTTCCTCAAGAAGGCACAGGTAAGGTGAAGGACAGCAGGTTGCCGGGAGGGGTGGACACCTGAGGCCGCCAGGAGGGTGGGCAGGTCGAGTGTTGTGATGCCCAGGGCAGAAAGCTGAGAACGTAATGCAGTGCGGTGGAAGTAGAAGCGTGGGCAGTAGAGCAGGAAATGCTCAATGGTCTCAGGGATAGTCCTACACCAAGGGCAGAAGGGATCAGGAGACAGACATAGGCGGTGCAAGTGTGCAGTGAGTGTTGTGTGGCCCAGGCGGATGCGGGTGATGGCGACATCCAACACACGGGAGTGTTGCCGTATTCAGGGCTGTGGGGAAGAGTCCATTTGGTACTGGCTCATAGAGGTGGTGCGCAGGGCATCGCCTAGCGTGTTGTTCCAGGTGGAGTGGCAGACATGGGTAATGAGGCGCTTGACGGTGAAGACCTGGAGAGGCAGTGGCGAGATGTTTACTGAGGAGAGGGCCATCTTGGCTGAAGTGTCGGCGACCTCGTTACCATGAATCCCAGAGTGAGAGGGCATCCATTGGAGGGTTATCTCCCAGCCCTGGGTGGCGAGATGTAAGAGGGCTTGCTGAATGTGGTAGACTAGGAACGTCGATGTGGATAGATGACGGGAGAGCAGAAGATGGAGGGATGAGAGGGAGTCCGTGTAGACTACTGCCTTGCCTGTGGGATGGA